>NC_139638.1:10264178-10429178 GCF_964638095.1 Poromitra crassiceps
ACCATTTTCGATACCACGCGGTGGGATGACAACAACACATCAAGAGGCATAAAAAAAACAGACAGATGGACGCTTCTCCATAATCTAGACCTGATAAAACTCATTAAAAACTTTCACCTGACAGCATATTACACCTGCTCTAGTCATCAGCCTATCAGAACACAGCAGATTACACCTGCTCTAGTCATCAGCCTATCAGAATACTTTGAACTTGCTTCAAGCAAAAGATACCCACCAATGACAGAGAGGGAGAAATCAGGGGTATGTTCGATTTTTCATTACGAGAAAGCACTGCTGATATTGATACAGTTGCAAATGAGTATTGTATCCGTTTCAAATTTTTAGTATTGATACTTATCGATACTATCGATACCTGTTGCAAATGAGTATTGTATCCGTTTCAAATGTTCAGTATTGACTTTTATCGATACTATCGATACTTTTGACAACCCTACCTCAGACAAAGCTAGGAAACACAGACATTTATTTGTTTCTGACGCTGGGAAAACGGTATCTCTGAACTATCTCTTGAAGCAAATCACAAACATTTAGGCTTTTCTATGTGATTTCCTTTTGGTAACTAATGTGATAACTAATGTAATCATTTTCACTTCCATTCACTGAGCTTCCCCTGAAACTGTGTGGAGCCGCCCTGGGGAGGCTCCGCCTCCCAATATGAAAACCTCTGGAATGAAACTCTCACATTTCATCTTTTTGTTTTCTCCCAAGAACGGTCTCAACGGGTTACACCTGGCCTCTAAAGAAGGTCACGTCAAAATGGTCCTGGAGCTACTACACCATGGCATTGAGCTGGAGACCACCACCAAGGTACCTGCTGCACACACACACACACACACACACACACACACACACACACACACACACACACACACACACACACACACACACACACACACACACACACACACACACACACACACACACACACACACACACAGAGGAGCTACTACACTCTGGCATTGAGCTGGAGACCACCACCAAGGTACCTGCTGCACACACACACACACACACACACACACACAGACACACAGAGGAGCTACTACACTCTGGCATTGAGCTGGAGACCACCACCAAGGTACATGCTACGCGCACGCACCACGCACGCACTAGGGCTGTGAATCTTCACTGGCCTCACGATTCGATTCGATTACGATTCAGAGGGCTACGATTAGATTATAAAACGATTATCGATGCATCTCGATGCATCTTCAATCGATGCATCACTTTTTTTCCCCAATACATGATTTCTTTTTTCTCACTGTCTTTTTTCTCACTGTGTGGCTACTTTTTAAATAAAAGTGCATTTGGAATTGCATTGTATTATTATACATAATTAAAATAAACAAATGCATGTACTTCGATTATATTTTATTTGATTATTTAAAAAATAAAAAATAAAAAGTTTTTTTGTTTTGGTTTGTTTTTGTTTTAATAATCGATTTTTGACATTTGTGAATCGATGCAGAATCGTGCACATCCGCATCGCGATGCATCTTATAATCGATTATTTTTGACACCCCTAACACACACACACACACACACACCAGGGTGGGAATGTCGTCATTTTAGGGGCAAGGCCATCTTAACCTGACGCTGCCAGATGGACGGTATAGCTCCACATAGGTTTCACTAAACCAGTCGATCTGGGTTTGAAGTCACCAGACCCGCTGACGGAGGCGGGCACTTTGTCCAAGCTACTTGGCAGGTGATTGGATGACCCATCTGTCTATCACCGCTGGTGGGTGTTAACTTCAACCAATCAGATCGCGGAAGGTGCCTGTGGATGATCTCCGTGTTATTCATTGATTGAGTCCTCGCGGTCGTAAAGTCACCTTCGAAGCATTTAGTTAGATTATAACGAACTAGTTGTGTGGCTTAGCCTGCCCAAATGTTGAGGGTCGTTTTTTAGAATTTAATACATAGAATTGGGAACGTTACATTCAATTTCATTCACTGCCTGTCACTTCCGCGGCGGCAGCCATGCTGATGAGTGAAAAGAACTACAAAGACCATGTACCCACTACTTGCCCAGACGAGCCAGAGCCCGCCTACGGCCGCCGCTGTGGCTCGACCAATCATCTTAACTGCCTGTGCAGGTCCAGACCGTCACGGAGAACCAAATGCAATGTGAGTTCACGTGACGGGCGGTTTACCAGGCTAAGGCCATCTGGCCTTTGGTGTCACTTTTTTTTAGGGCACAATTCTCGACACCGAGTTGGACCTCTGACGTTACACGAAAGAAGAAGAAGAAGGCACAATTCTGTGTCATCCTGGAGACAGACAGCTAACAGCTAACAGCTAACAGCTAAATGGCAGAAATGTACAGTTAGAACACCAGCGTATCACTTTGATCAATTACCAATCTCAAATTATTCATCTGTGAACGCTTTCAAGTAGAGATCTAGGTCATTAGGTTGCACTCATTTCCCACTCGCTCACACTCCCCTCCCCTCGCTCTTCCTGTGTGTGTGTGTGTGTGTGTGTGTGTGTGTGTGTGTGTGTGTGTGTGTGTGTGTGTGTGTGTGTGTGTGTGTGTGTGTGTGTGTGTGTGTGTGTCTCTGACCTCCAGAAAGGGAACACTGCCCTCCATATCGCTGCGTTGGCGGGGCAGGAGAGAGCGGTGGCTGAGCTCGTCCACTATGGTGGCAATGTTAACGCCCAGTCACAGGTGAGTCATTATGTTAACGCCCAGTCACAGGTGAGTCATTACGACCTCTGGACATGAGAGCAATGGCTGTTTGCGTGCGCATGTGATTCTGCATGTGTGTGTGTGTGTGTCTGATTGTGCATGCGCATGTGTGTGTGTGTGATTGTGCACCCCCCTCGGGGTGCCCTCCCGCGAGATTTAAAAAAAAAATTTGAAGTAAAATGCATGAATTTGGTGTACTTTGAGAAAGCTTAAGAGCAAAATTAAAAGGCTACATCTATGAAGAACATGTAATCATTACTGTGCTGTGGGTTTACAATGACAAACTAAATTTCTCCCTATAGGTCAGGGATACTCAACTTGCTTTGCCACTTTCGTGAAATGATAGAAAATATACATTTTTCTGTAGCGGATTGTAGGTTTTTGGGGTGGCAGCTGGAGTTTAGTCTGACAATGTTGTGCACACCGGATAGTTAGTTAGGTTAAGTTAGTTAGGTTAAGTACATACATAAGTGCCTGGGTAGCGAGCAGATGGCGGTATTTGACAATTTAGCAGCTAAATCATAGATTATTGAAAGATATTCCATATTCCAGACTGAAATGCTATAAGAAGTAGGGATGGGCATCGAATTTCGAATTTTCGAATAATCGTTGTTATTATCAAGGTCGACTTTTATTATTGAAATTCGAAAAAAAAAAAAAAAAAAAAAAAAAAAAAAAAAAATTGTGAAATGTTGCATTGTCTCCCCTGATTCTAAGTATAGTCAAATCGCTTGGTTTGAGCAAGTAAAACAATTTTTATAAGCATTTTAAGCAAGGTTTATGGAAAAATGAATGGCGGATGAAATCCCATGAAGAGGGAGAGGGGGTGACTTTGGCACCCCTTTGGCACTCAGACCTGAGCCTACTAAATATTTAATGAACCACTCATGATTGTCAAAACTGTTTTTTATTTTCGAAAATGTCAATGTCATGTAACATGTTCTTTACTTCAGTGGTGCAATGCTTGTTTGAGCTAAAAATCCACAGCAGAAGCTTTTTATATTAATTAATAAAGCCGTAGACTTAGAATCAGGGGAGATAATGCAACATTTCACTCACACACAAAAAAAAAAAAAATTTTTTTTAATTTTTTTTACATTTTTATTTTTATTTTCGAATTTCGAATTACCGTAAATTCGAATTTGGCCAGCGAATTTCGAATAGTGTTTTTGCTAGAAATGCCCATCCCTAATAAGAAGTATTGGCCAGAATGACATGAACATTTATTGGACACTTATTCAGCGGATATCTTGCATGTTGCGTTCAGGTGCACTGTAAAAAAAATCTTTTTATTTCTTTATTTTTTTTGTCAACAACTTTTTGTGGCGGTCCAAATCCTTTTGTGGCGGCCCGCCACAAATTCCTTTATGTATGGGAAACACTGGTGTGTGTGTGTGTAATTGTGCATGCGTGTGTGTGTGTGTGTTTGTGCATGCGTGTGTGTGTGCGTGTGTGATTGTGCATGCGTGTGTGTGTGCGTGTGTGATTGTGCATGCGCGCGTGTGTGTATATACTGTAACTAAACTAGGTGTATCTGTGCCGTACAGAAAGGGTTCAGTCCACTCTACATGGCAGCGCAGGAGAACCACCTAGAAGTAGTGAAGTTCCTGCTAGAGAACGGTGCCAACCAGAGTCTCCCAACAGAGGTAAGAATCTGTTCCTACTGTTGAGTTGGGTTCATGAGCTCTGTAGCAGTGGTCCTGACAACTTCAAGCCATATAGCTGATTATTATGGCTCTCCAGTTCTTCTTGGGTTTTCTGTCTGTACCTTCTCCTACAATAAAATACAGAAATAATGAATAAAATACACATTCCAGATGCTGTGTGAAACTAAAGTGTTTTTATTTGAGGAAAAAATCAAGTAGCATAGAAAGTTGAGCAGAGTGGGACACTGCTGGGGATAATTGTTTGTATTCTTTCACACGGGCGATATGGACTCTACCAGAGGAATGGGCTACAGACTTAAGTTTCACAGCTGACATCTTATAATATTGGACCCATTTCCAGCTCTTCATGACACGTCACTTGGAATGTACAGAAGATCTAAGAACCTTCTGTAATGTTCTTAGCAGCTGTAGAACTTGTTGACCCTCTGGATGTCGATGCGGGACATGCCCTGCCTCTGGCCGATCCGGACATTAGGGTTGGGGATGGGGGTGATGGTGTCCTGCCCGCGTTGGGTGGTGAAGGCTGTTCTCGGATAGTGCATGACGGAGGAGTAGTCGTAGGGAGTGTTCTGGTTGTTGGTGTTCTGCTTCTGGAAGTTGTGTTTTGTCCGCGGGTTAACGTACTGGAAGTTGATGCGGACATACTGGTCGCGGTCACTCCTGGTGTGCTCGTGATAGAAGCCCAGAGCATGGAGGAACTCGTGCTGGATGACACCGTGGTAGACGCAGCCCTGCTGGGCGAGAGAGACGGTCTGCCTGCCTCCCACTCTGCCCAGGGATGAGAAGCAGCCACCTCTGCTCTCCACGCTGATGTAGTCGCGTTCGTTTGTACGGGGAACGAAGCGGATGCAGGTGCTGCTGTGGAAGGACTTCATGCCTCTGTCGATCGCCTGCTTGGCCGACCTGGAGAAGACGCTGCTCACTATGAAGGGGACGGTCACCTTGCCGCCGACTTTCTTCCAGAGGCAGCTGTTGCTCCAACACTTCATGGCGTTTCTCGTTGTGGGGGCCACCAAGTCGCCCTCCAGCAGGAACTCACTGGAGCCGTTGTTTGTGGCCAAGATCCTGCTGCCGGTGTCCATCGTGTCGGCCTCTGGGTCGTCAACTTGGAAATATGAGTCGCTTTCTTCCTCGCTGGAAAGAGTGTCATCTGTTTCCACCCAGGACTTAGCCTGGGAGAGGCCGATCAGCAGCAGCAGCAGGAGGCCGAGAGAGGGATTCATCTTCAGGTTTCTGTCTGGTAGCTTCTTGTCTTCTCTGCAGGGTTCCTGGAGATGCTGTGGAGAGACTGCTTGCAGCTTGATGCTTGAGTCTGCTTGGTCCTGCTCTTTTATACTCTTTTTCCAGGTGTGTCTGCTGGAGGATTAAGGGTTGGGGTCCAGACTGCTAGGCCTAAATAAACGTCTGAAGGGAGGAAGCCATGGACAAACCCATAGTTTCAACATTGTCTGTTATTTCTGTGGATTAAAGAGCTCTTTACATGGACATACCTAAACACCTGATTGTGCCTGCAAGTCAACGTTGCTTTGGTATACTGTCGTATCCTCTCTCATTGGTTTATTGTTATTTTGTTCAATATTTTATTAAAAAAATTTTGGAACAAAAATGAACAAACAGACACAAGGGGGGGGGTGTCTGGGGAGGCATACATATGTATATTATATTACAACGTGGTGCTACCAGCCGCTTGAGGTGCGTCAAAGTAGGCCAGAAACGGGTCCCATATATATACTGTATATATATATATATATATGGGACCCGTATATATGCTGTATATACGGGTATATATATGTATATATATATATATATATATATATATATATATATATATATATATATATATATATATATATATACGGGTCCCATATATATATATATTTCAATCATGAGAGACGGGTCAGTAAGGGTTTAACAAGGGACTTTATTATTAAGGTGTAGCACAGTGAGCGATAGACCTGCAGCAAGATCTGACAAAGTACAGGATTTGATGATGGGAAATGTATAGTAACACTGGCAGTGCAGATTCCAGTCCAAGTGATAATTGTGCTAACGTAGGTTACATTCAATCCCTCTGTATTTGTGCAAACAATATCATTTTGCAGGGTCTCAAATTCACTGTCTCTCTCCTTCCCTCCCTCTCCATCCCTCCTTCTATTCTCTCCTTTCCTCTCCTCCCTCCGACTCTAAACTCCCTGACCACTCTACCTTTTCTCCCCCTCTGGTCTCCCTCAATCTCCCCGGTTCCCCGTCCCGTCGCTCAGGATGGCTTCACTCCCCTGGCGGTGGCGCTGCAGCAGGGCCATGAAAACGTTGTGGCGTTGCTCATCAACTACGGCACCAAGGGCAAGGTCCGCCTCCCCGCGCTGCACATCGCCGCACGCAACGACGACACACGCACCGCCGCCGTGCTGCTGCAGAACGACCCCAACCCCGACGTTCTCAGCAAGGTAACGCACCTGTTGCGTCTGTAACGCACCTGAGCATCTGTAACGCACCTGAGCATCTGTAACACACCTGAGCATCTGTAACACACCTGAGCATCTGTAACACACCTGAGCATCTGTAACACACCTGCCCTGCTGCGTCTGTAACGCACCTGAGCATCTGTAACACACCTGCCCTGCTGCGTCTGTAACGCACCTGAGCATCTGTAACACACCTGCCCTGCTGCGTCTCTGTAACGCACCTGAGCATCTGTAACACACCTGCCCTGCTGCGTCTCTGTAACGCACCTGAGCATCTGTAACACACCTGCCCTGCTGCGTCTGTAACGCACCTGCTGCGTCTATGTGTATAACCGCTCTGACCATTTACTGTACTTAGATTTAGTGTGCTGAGGCCTGTGTTCGGGGGGGGGGGGGGTTGCGACTGCAGCAAGTAGTCTGATTCAATTGGTCAACAGAAAACGTGGTTGATGCAGAGGGGTGGGGTGGGCTCATAAAAACTAAAACGGACAAAGAAAAAACAGTTAGGTATCATATCTTTCCCAATCTGGGAACCCAGAGTCTATTTTTATTTGAAAAATAGACTCTGGGACAGCCCTACCTTTTTCCCCAGCTTCCTGTACAGAGCGCCTCTCCTGCCACCATCACTTCCTTTTCCACGTCCGTTTCTAATAACGTCAACGCAAAAACACTGCATAGAAGACGTCAACTCATCTCACAACAGTGGAAAATGACTGGAGGTGTAGTTGTGACTAAATGACTGGAGGTGTAGTTGTGACTAAATGACTGGAGGTGTAGTTGTGACTAAATGACTGGAGGTGTAGTTGTAACTGCTGATTAATCTGCCAAGCAGGTTTAATTAAGGGCTGTTAAATAGTGTCTCTATCTTGATTTACTCTTTTATCTGTCTGTCTGTCTGTGTCTCTGTCTGTCTGTCTGTGTCTCTGTCTGTCTCTCTGTCTGTCTGTCTGTCTGTCTGTCTGTCTCTCTGTCTGTCTGTGTCTCTGTCTGTCTGTCTGTCTGTGTCTCTGTCTGTCTCTCTGTCTGTCTGTCTGTCTGTGTCTCTGTCTCTCTGTCTGTCTGTCTGTGTCTCTGTGTCTCTGTCTGTCTGTCTGTCTGTCTGTCTGTCTGTGTCTCTGTCTGTCTGTCTGTCTGTCTGTCTGTCTGTCTGTCTGTGTCTCTGTCTGTCTGTCTGTCTGTCTGTCTGTCTGTCTGTCTGTCTGTGTCTCTGTCTGTCTGTGTCTCTGTCTGTCTCTCTGTCTGTCTGTCTGTGTCTCTGTCTGTCTGTCTCTCTCTGTCTGTCTGTGTCTCTGTCTGTCTGTCTGTCTGTCTGTGTCTCTGTCTGTCTGTCTGTGTCTCTCTGTCTGTCTCTCTGTCTCTCTCTCTCTCTCTGCAGACTGGTTTCACTCCTCTCCATATCGCAGCCCACTATGAGAACCTGAGTGTAGCACAACTGCTGCTTAACAGAGGAGCCAATGTCAACTTCATCCCCAAGGTCAGTTCATCCCCGCTGCAATCTGCCCGGATCAGAGATGACACCGGAAAGAGATTATGGATGTGCTGATAGGACGTGTGTGTGTGTGTGTGTGTCACAATTGCTCGAGTGAAATCACTGATGACATCATAATTGCTCAAACGACATCACTGATGTCATCACAATTGTGGCAAGACACTGCCGCCACAGACACCGCCACTTAGCCAATTTTAACTAAGATACAATCTTTGAGTTTTGGAAAAGTCATGGAATTTTGTTGTGTGTAATGAAATAATTTCTTACAGTAATCTTCTGTGGATAACCTTCCACATAATGTAATATAACGGCTAATTTATTTTCTGTAGCTGTTGACATAAATTGAATATAAAGAAGTGTGTCCTATTTGTACAGTGTAGTGATAATTTCTGGTATTGATTCAGAGTCACCGCCTCACATTACATGGAAATTCTATTATGGATCCACAAAATGTCATGGAAAGGTTTTGAAATTGTATCTGTGAAAACGTGCGGGATCCCTGAACTGAAGTTCTGGACACTTTTGGTGTGAGGCATATTTTCATGTAAACAACAGTATAAAGTGCAGTTCTATCTGTAGGAAGATGATGAGTGACATCACTGACTCAGTTCTATCTGTATGAAGGTGATGAGTGACTGACTGACTGACTCAGTTCTATCTGTAGGAAGGTGATGAGTGACTGACTGACTCAGTTCTATCTGTAGGAAGGTGATGAGTGACATCACTGACTCATTTCTATCTGTAGGAAGGTGATGAGTGACATCACTGACTCATTTCTATCTGTAGGAAGGTGATGAGTGACTGACTGACTCATTTCTATCTGTAGGAAGGTGATGAGTGACTCATTTCTATCTGTAGGAAGGTGATGAGTGACTGACTGACTCATTTCTATCTGTAGGAAGGTGATGAGTGACTCAGTTCTATCTGTAGGAAGGTGATGAGTGACTGACTGACTCAGTTCTATCTGTAGGAAGGTGATGAGTGACATCACTGACTCATTTCTATCTGTAGGAAGGTGATGAGTGACTGACTGACTCATTTCTATCTGTAGGAAGGTGATGAGTGACATCACTGACTCAGTTCTATCTGTAGGAAGGTGATGAGTGACTCATTTCTATCTGTAGGAAGGTGATGAGTGACATGACTGACTCAGTTCTATCTGTAGGAAGGTGATGACTGACATCACTGACTCAGTTCTATCTGTATGAAGGTGATGAGTGACATCACTGACTCAGTTCTATCTGTAGGAAGGTGATGAGTGACATCACTGACTCAGTTCTATCTGTAGGAAGGTGATGAGTGACATCACTGACTCAGTTCTATCTGTATGAAGGTGATGAGTGACATCACTGACTCAGTTCTATCTGTAGGAAGGTGATGAGTGACATCACTGACTCAGTTCTATCTGTAGGAAGGTGATGAGTGACTGACTGACTGACTCAGTTCTATCTGTAGGAAGGTGATGAGTGACATCACTGACTCAGTTATATCTGTAGGAAGGTGATGACTGACTGACTGACTCATTTCTATCTGTAGGAAGGTGATGAGTGACATCACTGACTCAGTTCTATCTGTAGGAAGGTGATGACTGACTGACTGACTCATTTCTATCTGTAGGAAGGTGATGAGTGACATCACTGACTCATTTCTATCTGTATGAAGGTGATGAGTGACATGACTGACTCATTTCTATCAGTATGAAGGTGATGAGTGACTGACTGACTCAGTTCTATCTGTAGGAAGGTGATGACTGACATGACTGACTCATTTCTATCTGTAGGAAGGTGATGAGTGACTGACTGACTCATTTCTATCTGCAGGAAGGTGATGAGTGACATCACTGACTCAGTTCTATCTGTAGGAAGATGATGAGTGACATCACTGACTCAGTTCTATCTGTAGGAAGGTGATGAGTGACTGACTGACTCAGTTCTATCTGTAGGAAGGTGATGAGTGACATGACTGACTCAGTTCTATCTGTAGGAAGGTGATGAGTGACATGACTGACTCATTTCTATCTGTAGGAAGGTGATGAGTGACATGACTGACTCAGTTCTATCTGTAGGAAGGTGATGAGTGACATGACTGACTCATTTCTATCTGTAGGAAGGTGATGAGTGACTGACTGACTCAGTTCTATCTGTAGGAAGGTGATGAGTGACATCACTGACTCAGTTCTATCTGTAGGAAGGTGATGAGTGACATCACTGACTCAGTTCTATCTGTAGGAAGGTGATGAGTGACTCAGTTCTATCTGTATGAAGGTGATGAGTGACATGACTGACTCAGTTCTATCTGTAGGAAGGTGATGAGTGACATGACTGACTCAGTTCTATCTGTAGGAAGGTGATGAGTGACATGACTGACTCAGTTCTATCTGTATGAAGGTGATGAGTGACATCACTGACTCAGTTCTATCTGTAGGAAGGTGATGAGTGACATGACTGACTCATTTCTATCTGTAGGAAGGTGATGAGTGACATCACTGACTCAGTTCTATCTGTAGGAAGGTGATGAGTGACATCACTGACTCAGTTCTATCTGTAGGAAGGTGATGAGTGACTGACTGACTCAGTTCTATCTGTAGGAAGGTGATGAGTGACATGACTGACTCATTTCTATCTGTAGGAAGGTGATGAGTGACTGACTGACTCATTTCTATCTGTAGGAAGGTGATGAGTGACTGACTGACTCATTTCTTAACCCCTGCTTCTCCAGAATGGCATCACTCCTCTTCACATCGCCTCCAGGAGGGGAAATGTGATCATGGTCAGACTCCTGCTGGACAGAGGGGCACAGATCGATGCCAAAACTAAGGTAGTGTTCAGCTGCTTTCCACTTTCTGCTGTGCTCTCCTCAGGCTTTTAAACTAAGGTAGTGTTCAGCTGCTTTCCACTTTCTGCTGTGCTCTCCTCAGGCTTTAAACTAAGGTAGTGTTCAGCTGCTTTCCACTTTCTGCTGTGCTCTGCTCAGGCTTTAAACTAAGGTAGTGTTCAGCTGCTTTCCACTTTCTGCTGTGCTCTGCTCAGGCTTTAAACTAAGGTAGTGTTCAGCTGCTTTCCACTTTCTGCTGTGCTCTGCTCAGGTTTTTAAACTAAGGTAGTGTTCAGCTGCTTTCCACTTTCTGCTGTGCTCTGCTCAGGCTTTAAACTAAGGTAGTGTTCAGCTGCTTTCCACTTTCTGCTGTGCTCTGCTCAGGCTTTAAACTAAGGTAGTGTTCAGCTGCTTTCCACTTTCTGCTGTGCTCTCCTCAGGCTTTAAACTAAGGTAGTGTTCAGCTGCTTTCCACTTTCTGCTGTGCTCTCCTCAGGCTTTAAACTAAGGTAGTGTTCAGCTGCTTTCCACTTTCTGCTGTGCTCTGCTCAGGCTTTTAAACTAAGGTAGTGTTCAGCTGCTTTCCACTTTCTGCTGTGCTCTCCTCAGGCTTTAAACTAAGGTAGTGTTCAGCTGCTTTCCACTTTCTGCTGTGCTCTGCTCAGGCTTTTAAACTAAGGTAGTGTTCAGCTGCTTTCCACTTTCTGCTGTGCTCTCCTCAGGCTTTAAACTAAGGTAGTGTTCAGCTGCTTTCCACTTTCTGCTGTGCTCTCCTCAGGCTTTAAACTAAGGTAGTGTTCAGCTGCTTTCCACTTTCTGCTGTGCTCTGCTCAGGTTTTTAAACTAAGGTAGTGTTCAGCTGCTTTCCACTTTCTGCTGTGCTCTGCTCAGGCTTTAAACTAAGGTAGTGTTCAGCTGCTTTCCACTTTCTGCTGTGCTCTGCTCAGGCTTTAAACTAAGGTAGTGTTCAGCTGCTTTCCACTTTCTGCTGTGCTCTGCTCAGGCTTTAAACTAAGGTAGTGTTCAGCTGCTTTCCACTTTCTGCTGTGCTCTGCTCAGGCTTTAAACTAAGGTAGTGTTCAGCTGCTTTCCACTTTCTGCTGTGCTCTGCTCAGGCTTTTAAACTAAGGTAGTGTTCAGCTGCTTTCCACTTTCTGCTGTGCTCTCCTCAGGCTTTAAACTAAGGTAGTGTTCAGCTGCTTTCCACTTTCTGCTGTGCTCTCCTCAGGCTTTAAACTAAGGTAGTGTTCAGCTGCTTTCCACTTTCTGCTGTGCTCTCCTCAGGCTTTAAACTAAGGTAGTGTTCAGCTGCTTTCCACTTTCTGCTGTGCTCTCCTCAGGCTTTAAACTAAGGTAGTGTTCAGCTGCTTTCCACTTTCTGCTGTGCTCTCCTCAGGCTTTAAACTAAGGTAGTGTTCAGCTGCTTTCCACTTTCTGCTGTGCTCTCCTCAGGCTTTAAACTAAGGTAGTGTTCAGCTGCTTTCCACTTTCTGCTGTGCTCTCCTCAGGCTTTAAACTAAGGTAGTGTTCAGCTGCTTTCCACTTTCTGCGGTGCTCTGCTCAGGCTTTTAAACTAAGGTAGTGTTCAGCTGCTTTCCACTTTCTGCTGTGCTCTCCTCAGGCTTTAAACTAAGGTAGTGTTCAGCTGCTTTCCACTTTCTGCTGTGCTCTGCTCAGGCTTTAAACTAAGGTAGTGTTCAGCTGCTTTCCACTTTCTGCTGTGCTCTGCTCAGGCTTTAAACTAAGGTAGTGTTCAGCTGCTTTCCACTTTCTGCTGTGCTCTGCTCAGGTTTTTAAACTAAGGTAGTGTTCAGCTGCTTTCCACTTTCTGCTGTGCTCTGCTCAGGCTTTAAACTAAGGTAGTGTTCAGCTGCTTTCCACTTTCTGCTGTGCTCTCCTCAGGCTTTAAACTAAGGTAGTGTTCAGCTGCTTTCCACTTTTTGCTGTGCTCTGCTCAGGCTTTTAAACTAAGGTAGTGTTCAGCTGCTTTCCACTTTCTGCTGTGCTCTTCTCAGGGTTTTAAACTAAGGTAGTGTTCAGCTGCTTTCCACTTTCTGCTGTGCTCTGCTCAGGCTTTTAAACTAAGGTAGTGTTCAGCTGCTTTCCACTTTCTGCTGTGCTCTCCTCAGGCTTTAAACTAAGGTAGTGTTCAGCTGCTTTCCACTTTCTGCTGTGCTCTCCTCAGGCTTTTAAACTAAGGTAGTGTTCAGCTGCTTTCCACTTTCTGCTGTGCTCTGCTCAGGCTTTTAAACTAAGGTAGTGTTCAGCTGCTTTCCACTTTCTGCTGTGCTCTCCTCAGGCTTTTAAACTAAGGTAGTGTTCAGCTGCTTTCCACTTTCTGCTGTGCTCTGCTCAGGCTTTAAACTAAGGTAGTGTTCAGCTGCTTTCCACTTTCTGCTGTGCTCTCCTCAGGCTTTTAAACTAAGGTAGTGTTCAGCTGCTTTCCACTTTCTGCTGTGCTCTCCTCAGGCTTTAAACTAAGGTAGTGTTCAGCTGCTTTCCACTTTCTGCTGTGCTCTCCTCAGGCTTTAAACTAAGGTAGTGTTCAGCTGCTTTCCACTTTCTGCTGTGCTCTCCTCAGGCTTTTAAACTAAGGTAGTGTTCAGCTGCTTTCCACTTTCTGCTGTGCTCTCCTCAGGCTTTTAAACTAAGGTAGTGTTCAGCTGCTTTCCACTTTCTGCTGTGCTCTGCTCAGGCTTTTAAACTAAGGTAGTGTTCAGCTGCTTTCCACTTTCTGCTGTGCTCTCCTCAGGCTTTTAAACTAAGGTAGTGTTCAGCTGCTTTCCACTTTCTGCTGTGCTCTCCTCAGGCTTTTAAACTAAGGTAGTGTTCAGCTGCTTTCCACTTTCTGCTGTGCTCTGCTCAGGCTTTTAAACTAAGGTAGTGTTCAGCTGCTTTCCACTTTCTGCTGTGCTCTGCTCAGGCTTTTAAACTAAGGTAGTGTTCAGCTGCTTTCCACTTTCTGCTGTGCTCTCCTCAGGCTTTTAAACTAAGGTAGTGTTCAGCTGCTTTCCACTTTCTGCTGTGCTCTCCTCAGGCTTTTAAACTAAGGTAGTGTTCAGCTGCTTTCCACTTTCTGCTGTGCTCTGCTCAGGCTTTAAACTAAGGTAGTGTTCAGCTGCTTTCCACTTTCTGCTGTGCCTCAGAATCGGCCTTTGGGGGGTGACTACTACGCACAACAGTAAACACGATCGGTCCAATCCAATCATGCTTACTGTCGTGCGAACATTTGACTTTTAGGTTGGTGTCTCGTCAGGGTTATCCTGACCATAAATACAGTATGTCATTGTCAGAAATGATGCAGCAAGTGTGAGCATGTGTGAGGAGACATTTCGACATTTCAACGCACAAATATAAGAATTTATTCACTAAACTAGCGGAATACCGCTAATCGGCCCTAATTACCTAATTAAAAAATCTGGCTTCGTTAGGTCACGCGCAGGGGTGCTCTTCACACTTCCAGAAAGATTCAGCGCGATCACATGTAAAATGGCAAAGCTGTGGCCGAACACAATTTCTGCTCGCTCGCTCACTCACTCACTCACTCTCTCACTCTCACTCACTCACTCACTCTCTCACTCTCACTCACTCACACTCTCTCACTCTCACACTCTCTCACTCTCACTCACACACTCTCACTCTCTCACTCTCACTCACTCGCTCTCTCACTCTCACTCACTCACTCACACTCTCTCACTCTCACACTCTCTCACTCTCTCACTCTCACTCACTCACACTCTCTCACTCACTCACACTCACTCACTCACTCACACAGACTTCACATCCTTATTATAGGATGATCGGATTCATACAGTAAAAAAGAAGCTTGATTTTGAGTTAGTATGCAGTCAGGGTTGTCTTGAACTCATTGATATCAGTCATTGTCAGCTTGTGTTTGGCCTGGGGCCTTGCTGTGTGCTTGCTTTGTACTCAGCAGTGTTTTGTCTACAGTGGAAGTCACTGACATGTTGTTAAGCCACTGTCACCTCTGTGTGTAATGCTCAACGCCTTCCTGCTGTTTGTTTTCCCCGTCTGCCTTCCGTCCTCGTTCCCCCTGCGGCGTTTTGCTTTTGCACTTTCCCAACTTCCTTTTCCTGTCTCTCTCCCTCCTCTGTGTCTGCCCGTCTTCTCTCCAGGACGAGCTGACTCCTCTGCACTGTGCGGCCAGGAATGGTCATGTCCGCATCATCGAGATCCTGCTGGACCAGGGCGCTCCCATCCAGGCCAAAACCAAGGTAGAGGAGATGGATGAAGACAGCACATGCCACTAGTACACCTGTAGTCAGGAAGATGCAATGCATAACCTTTACCAAGGCTGAAGACTGAGAAGCTTGTTCATCAGCTCAGAGCAGAGGCTCAGTCAGTGTTGACCTGGGGTCATTTTTAATCAGGACAGAGCAGCCTTTCTTGTTAAGATTGGATTTTGACTTTTTAAATATTGAGGCAGTTGGAAGAACCCAAAACAAGCGCAAATTCGCAATAGCGTCGGCCATATATGCACCTGCATCCACACCTTCATGCATTGTCACACACACCTCACTAAGCAATGCAGGGTGGCAGGGGCAGGGCAGCTCCTCCCCCCACCATCAGCACCCCCGCCTCCTTTTAGCAATTACACACACCTTTATACACACACATTTCTTGCCAAATTTCCGACTCCTATGGCAGTGGTTCCCAAAATCTGGTCCGTGGGGTCCGCGAGAGCATTGCATTTTTATTTCTTTTCTTTTCTTTTCTTTTCTTTTCTTTTCTTTTCTTTTCTTTTTTAATTATTATTATTATTATCATTATTATTATTATTATTATTATTATTATTATTATTATTATTGTTATGATTATTTACAGACACACCGTTTTTACATTATACAAATTAACCCTGAGGAGTAGGCTTGGGTCGGTTTTTGGAGATATCGCGATATTCAGGAAGTATCACGATTTTGAAAAATGTATTTCAGAGGCTGTAGCGGGCTCAGTTTTAAAGCCAGAGTGAAGTTTCTGCTATCATATGAAAATAGAAGACTTAAGGCATCGATTGGTACCAACCATGGCATGCTAGCTTGTCAGGAAGGTAGCTAAATAAGGCTCAAAATTTAGGCTACATTTTGGGCAAGGCAAAACAAGAAAATCAAAGGGGTCCTTTTTTTCACAGCCTAATGTTGGCAGGTGTGTGTGGGTGTGTGTGTCCATTTTGAAGCAGTAGCCTTATGTTGTTATTTAGCCTTTCTGATGCTATTGCATGGTTAAAGGGGGACTAACCCCCCCAGATTTCCTGCAAAACGGCTCTCCACTCGATCTGAAAACCCCGCAGGCAATATGGCCGCCCACACTCCTCTCCTTACCTGGCAGAATTCCTCCCCCATAAAGTAACATATCTTGGCCAATAAGTATGTAACATACAAAATAAAACAACCCGTAATATCTTAATTTTATGTAGAATGCAGAGGACATGTAACTGTTTAATTAAACTTGCATTCCAGGAATATTGTGCTCTAAAGATGACGATAGTGGCTCGAGACTGTTTCGTCCTGAAACCCACATGCTTTGCGGTGGTGGTTTTAGCGTAACCTATGTGGGATTCCAGGCGTAACCTATGTGTGTTTTAGCGTAACCTATGTGGGGTTTGGCGTAACCTATGTGGGATTCGAAATAACGCATCCGAGATATAAAACGTTATGAATATAGCCACGTTATAAACAAAAAGCTAACGCTGGTGATCCGTATGGAAACAGTGTTACTCGAAATGGTTAAAAGTTCTATCAATTTGGTCATTCAGTGGCGTTTTACTGCCATGTAACATAACTAACTAGCGGCTAACATTAGCCACAATAGGCATTACCCATGAATGCATTGCTCTTAAAGGGCTTGCGCCGCGTGAACTACAGTAATAATCAATGGGGAAAAAAACAATTTTTCGCATTAGTGGGGCGCGTGCTAAACCCACCGTGACGTCAGGATGTACCAAATATCCCATTCATTTGAGGGCACAAAAAAAAGCAGTGTTCCACCCATAGAGGGCACTTATGCCAGTTATGCTGCTGAAAAATGAGACAAATGGTAGAATGGCAACTGTTTGCTCCCAAATGTGGAAATTTTGACCAGAATTCTTCACACACGACCCCCAAAGTCATATGTATTGGTTAAAAGCTGAAAAAAAGTGTTTTGGGGGTTAGATACACTTTAAATCATCAAAAAAAAAAAATTTGGTTTGGTAATTGGTATATAGTGGTACTTGGTCTGAAAAGTTTGGAAACCCCTGTCCTAGGGTGAAAACTGTCACCGCCAAAGGGTGGGGACATTTTTGTGGACCAACTGACAAACCAACCGACAGACAGACAGAGCGACCTACAGTATAAGGCTGCTGGTCTATTTTTTTTTCACTAATGATGTATGTTATTAGAAGACTGATAGAAAGACTGATATAAATCTGTTTCCTAGAAAGTTTAAAGTCCAGTGCAATGAGAACTATATTTCTTGGTATAAGGACCTTTTAATGTAAAGTTATCCAAATGATTATACGTAACTGTCAGCATTGTGGAAATGTGGCCTTTGAAAAACTCAAAGGGATCAAAAAGAATTCAACTGATTTAGAATTCCAATGTTCTGCATGGTGTGATTGGTGTCACCGTTACTCAGGTTTCACAAAATGTCTCTGATTGGTCGACAGTATGCATAGTTAATTAGCTGTCCCATAGTCTGTCAGACGGTAGCCATGCAGCTACTTACCTGACAGTCCAAATCTTTCTGCCTCCATTGCTGCTGGGTGCCCAAGTTCCAACTTTGGAATGGATATGTTCTCCAAAGATATAAATAGTGTCTGCAGTGGAAGGTTTGACTGTCACTCAGTCCTACATCTTTATCCCACCTAACCATCAAAAAGTGAAAAACACTCCCTGTGTTAGAAATCAACATCAAACTTTTCCTGACTGAGCTGAAATTATTGCCCTGAATGTTGAAGACGCTTTGACCAAACGTAGACACTTTGGCTGAGATTAAAGTCACGCAGAGATAAATGGCCTTTTGATCTCTGACACATCGGGAAGCTGAAGAGTTCATCTCTGAGCCGTCGATTTGCATAATTATCATCAGTCATCTTTGCCACAAGCTTCCTTTCCAACAGCACTATCCCCAAGTCATTCATTTGTAGATTACTGCAAGTCCCCTCCGTGGACCAGGTCTCTCTGCTTCTCTAAAAATAAGAAACCAGAATCACGTAACTGACTATTTAATAAATGTGCTGCGTTTTTAGTTTGCCAGGAGTCTTTCTTTAACTCTGCCTCCCTGTCTCTCTTCGGTCTCCCTCGGTCTCCTCTCCATCTGTCTCCTCCTGTTTCACTTCCCTCTCTCTCTAATCTTCCTTTTCTCTCTCCCACTTTCAATGTCTCTCGCTCCATTCTTACCCCCCCCCCCCTCGCCTCTCTCTCTCTCTCTCTCTCTCTTACAGAACGGTCTGTCCCCCATCCACATGGCAGCCCAGGGGGATCACATGGACTGTGTGAGGCAGCTGCTCCAGTACAACGCTGAGATGGATGACATCACGCTGGACCACCTGACCCCTCTTCATGTAGCGGCCCACTGTGGCCACCATCGCATGGCCAAAGTCCTGCTGGACAAGGGAGCCAAAGCCAATGCGAGGGCGCTGGTGAGTACCATTTTGGTTTTGTGTGATTTCATATGATTTCACATTCAAAGCTTTAAATAACTCTACATTTGCAGGCTTGCAACTCTCTTGTAGTTTGTTTGTTTGTTTATTAAAAGGACCCCAATTAGCTGCCGCCAAGACGCAATAGCCTGTATATTTACTGACAGTGAGCTGTGATAAATATAGCCTATATATAATATATATATTAGCAATGAACCTGGCATTGCCCGGGTTAGGCAGAAAGCAGGCCCGTAGCCACCATTGAGGACACCGAGGTCATGACCTCGGTATTTTTTCCGACCCCAAAAAAAACTTTATATTCGTGCGGCAAAGATATTACAACGCAAAAATTACGATGGAGTGACTCCTCTTCTCAATAGATGATCTTTGGGCGACGCGGTGCATTGTGGGACGGCCAGTACTAATGCTTGCTTCGGGTGATTGATGGAGTGAGTGGTCAAGTCAATAGACGATCTTCGGTTGGCGCGCAGTGTTTTGTGGGCCCGGGGCAGTGCAGCGTGTGACGTTTTTAAACAATTGGGAAGAGTAGCACACCTGCATCTGACACAGCCACGCAGGGAAGCAGAGGAGGAAGGAATTAAACCTTGACGGTGATACAGCGAGCCAGGTAACAGATTATAGTGTGTTCTGCTTGCTTCTTGTAACTGTGTCATTAGAATTACGGTAGTAATAGGCAGAGCCTGTGCTTGCATGAAAGTAACGTTAAAATGAATGAATGAAGCCTAGCAGTGCGGTGGGCGGCTACTACTGCTAACTACTAACGCTAGTTAATTAAAACATGAATTTCAATGGTAGACCGTCAATGACATGTTTTACTTTCAATTCAGTTTGTGTAAATGGTTGAAATGCATGTTGAAATGAGGTCCCCTCTTTCTTCATTGCTACTAGATGATCCTAGCAGAGGCTGGTATTCACAGATGAATATCAATTGACCGTGGCTGTGTTTGCTTTCTTCACTGACACGGAGAGACCATGAAAAGATTGCATCAGACAAAGCTCAGCTTTGGAAAGCGAACTGAGGAGGAGAGTCCAAAGAAAAAGAAAAAGAAGTAATGCTACAAAGTAAATGTTACTTTGTACTTCCGTTCTCCCCTGTAAGTGATGTTGGTGTAGATGTGCCATCGTATTTAATCCAGCAGTATTCTACCAACTACCATTATGTGACCTGTATGCAGAATATATGTGGGGAGACATTCATTTTTTGTATAATGGTAAAGCAATAGCACAGTAAAGATGATATTAATCTAATATAATGTGTGTAGTTCTTTATAGATCTAGCCTCTGAATTTTGCTCTCAAAGTGCACCAGATTGAAGCATTTGGCTTTAAAACTGACAAGAAATGTCTACGACTCCCCATGCCACGCCAAAATGACCTTGGTATTTCTCAAAGTCTGACTACGGGCCTGGAAGAAAGCAATACAATTGCGCCTTTTGCTTGGCCGCAAATGGTTGTGTCATGTGTCAAGGTGGTTTCCACTTTACAACCTTCCCTGGATCATAACACACCGCCATGCAAATTTGCAGCCCAATCCGAGCTGGGGTGTGGGCATTACAACCTGCCCCATGACCTTCCCTGGAGCATAACCCACCTCCATGCTACATTTCAGTCAAATCCATCCTACGGTGTGGGCGTGCATGAAAGATACACGCACACAGACAGACAACTTAAACTGTATTATTAGTGGAGCAGATTAAAGGCCCATTATGTAAGATTTTTGCCCACTAGATGTCACACTGGAGCTGTAACGTCAAAACGTAAACACAGTCTATAAAACCCATGACATAATAAACACTCGCATCGCACTGATATAGCGTGATATAGTGAGACAGATTACATTACAATACATCATTTGGCTCAATTGATATTGTTTTTTTTAAAATAACACAGGCTTTTATTCATGAAAATGTTTTTATTTGACTCAAAAGTTACCAGGGCCATGACACGGCCCCCGTCTGTAACTGCATTACAATGTTTTTATATATATATATATATATATTTATTTTTTATTTTTGCCATTTTCAAAATGTGAAAAACAAAAGGCTCAGTCAGACACAGAAAGAAAGAAAAACAAAACAAACATATCATTCACATTCCAATACTACAGCTTGGCACTACCAGCCGCATAAGGTGCCTATGTGCCTGCAAGAGATGTGCGTGGGATCCCATGTAAAGGCCAAGGGTCCATGAGAAGTCAGTTAGGCGAGTCACGTATCGCTATTAACCTCGTCCAAATAGGCCAGAAACGGGTCCCAGTCCCAGATAACCAAGAACTCCCCAAGCGAATCATGTCCGTCATCCACAGCTGAAAGGAGGGTGGGGAGAGGGGGTCTTCCACTCCTTCAGAATGAGTCTCTTGGCGTCAGTCGTCCCTTGCGTCAGAGACTGTTGCACAGCCGCAGGAAGTAGCAGAGAGGATTCCGAGCAGCCGAAGATGGCGACTTCCGCCTCCGGCTGAAGGGTGCAACTGCTTTACAATTGACGGCAACTGATTTCTATAACAAAGACCAATGAAAATAATTTCATTCGCGCCATTTTCACACATTGCAGTCATCCTGTGGGCCGATTTGGACACTTGAATATACCATAGAGACACTGCATGAAATAGGCCATGCCCATCACGGGGGATAGCGCTCCATTCACTCCCACACACCAGTGTCATTTTCCTTGAATTAAACATAGCTCAAAGCTGTTGTGTGGTGGGGCTGCGCAGACGACACATGTCAAAAATCACCAATTAAAGTTTTCTTTGTACTCCCGAGCAAAACAAGGAAGCCTTTGAGAAGAAAAATGTGGATCTAGCTGTCAATGAAGTAAGTTGGAGTGTTCATCTTCCGTATACAAGATCTTTGTCTGCAACACGCGACATAGGAGAACGCCAGGATTAGGGGGGGGGGGTTTCAGGAAGCAGAAAGTCAGCAGACAAACGTTCAGCTCACGTCTCGTTCGCAGTTCAAATGAATGAAGTAGCCAGTTCCTCCCAGATATCTGCAAAACTATCTGTATTTGACGAGAGTTTGTTTGTTCGCCCGGTTAGCCATGGTTTGTTTTGCTAGAAGTTGGCACGATAGTTGGTCCTTTGTGTTTTCCCCCGTGTTGGGTGTGGTTTCTGAATGATGAATGTTCCACAGTGTCTCTATAATACAAACACACACGTGTCTTAGGTCGTTCATGTGACTCATTAGCCGTGTTCAGAACGGTTCACTCATTCACTCACTAATCATGTAGTTGTAGTGATGGGATGATGATCAAATGAGTTAGTTTTCACAAAAGCGTGTTTCTAGGGAACAGTTAGTTTCCTGTCAGTTCTCACAAACACTTCAACAGGCAGTAAGCTGGGGGGAATTTACAATGTTTGTGTTGTCGAGTTGAAAGCGTGTTTTTGTGATACATGGATACACAGGATAACACATCAAAGCACAAATATATACACTATCATACATAAAGACTCAAATCCCCTTCCCCCACAGATAGCAATTAAATATTGTTTAGAAAAAGAAGGTTGCGCTTCAACAATGGGTTTCTCAGTGGAGTGCCAAACCCCCAAAAAAGGCTGAAAGGGGTAGCACATCTTAGTTTTCAAAGTCAAGGAGGACAACATACTCACATTTCACTTGATTTATTGGCTCACATCACAGAAAGAAAAAAAAAATGCTTACGCGTTTCCGCAAAGAGCAATTAAATATTTACTCTCCTGTGTGGATTATCATGTGTCTCTTCAAGCTTGTTTTACGACCAAAACTTTGACCACAGACTGAGCAAATACATTGTTTCTCACCTGTGTGGACTATCATGTGTCTCTTCAAGGATGTTTCTCGACCAAAACCTTTACCACAGACTGAGCAAATACATTGTTTCTCACCTGTGTGGACTCTCATGTGTCTGTTCAAGTCTCTTTTATCACCAAAACCTTTACCACAGACTGAGCAAATAAATTGTTTCTCTCCTGTGTGGACTATCATGTGTCTGTTCAAGGATGTTTTTTGACCAAAACCTTTACCACAGACTGAGCAAATAAATTGCTTCTCACCTGTGTGGACTATCATGTGTCTGTTCAAGTCTGTTTTAACACCAAAACCTTTACCACAGACTGAGCAAAGAAATGCTTTCTCTCCTGTGTGGACTAGCATGTGTCTCTCCAAGTGTGTTTTTTTACCAAAACCTTTACCACAGACTGAGCAAAGAAATGCTTTCTCTCCTGTGTGGACTAGCATGTGTCTCTCCAAGTGTGTTTTTTTACCAAAACCTTTACCACAGACTGAGCAAAGAAATGCTTTCTCTCCTGTGTGGACTAGCATGTGTCTCTCCAAGTGTGTTTTTCTACCAAAACCTTTACCACAGACTGAGCAAAGAAATGCTTTCTCTCCTGTGTGGACTATCATGTGTCTCTTCAAGGATGTTTCTCGACCAAAACCTTTACCACAGACTGAGCAACTCAAGTGTTTCTTCTCAAGAACTTCACTGTTTGTCTGTGAGTCTAAACCTGACTGAGGTTCACTAGTTTCGATCCATTCTTCATTACTGTCGTCAGTCTCATGTTCAGAAGAGTCTGGAGTCTTGTCATCACTAGCTGGTGGTAAACGACTTGCTGGATCTAAGTTCCTGACTGGTTCTGATACTCCACAGTCCTCTCCACCAGCTTCTGTTTTCATCAGTTCAGTTGAGCTGCTGGCTAGAGGTTCTACCTCTCTGTTCTCCTCAGTTTGGCTTTGATGAAGCTGTGAGGACTTAGGTTTTTCTTCCTCATCTTCACTCTTCACAGGGACAGCAGTGAATGGGAACTTGGTGATATGGGCCTCCTCCAGCGCTTGAAGCTGTTCTCCTTCCTGACTGGTCCAGAGTTCCTCCTGTTCCTCTTTAATGTGTAGGGGTTCTGGGTCCTCCTGGTCCAGACTGACGCTCCACTCCTGCTGCTCAGCGGGAGCTTCTTCTTTATTGACCAACAGCTGCTGAAGGTCTGAAGGCAAGGCTTCTCTGTGTAACCGCACAGCGTCCATCAGTTTTCGTTGTCGGTCGATCTCTTCTGAAGAAGTAACTTCCTCCTCGTACTCTGCTCTCTTTCTTTCAAACAGACCAAATATGTCTTCAACAGCAGCAGTTAGGCACTGCTTAACAGCTCTCAGCTTCTGGACTTTAGACATTTTACAGTTCACACAGTGACGACAGGAACGTTTCCTCCTGAACTATTTACTGACAAACGATATTATCCAAAGCTCCAATAGCTTCACAGCAAGTAGACGTAGACTGGCCTTTGGCTGAATGTAATATCTAATCGTGTGAAGCTGGCAGAGCTGACTCTTATAGCCATGGAACGTGACATCACATTACAGTATCACATCATAAGTGAAATCACTACATCATCAGTGAAATCAATGACATCAATTATGACGTCATCACTGTGGCATGATAACCTTCAACAGTGACATCATGTCAAGAGTGACCTCACCGGTGAAATGATCAATGATGACATTATCATAAATTATGACATCACTGTTGACATCCTTGGTGACATAGTCATCATTGACAACAGCACTGACCTTGGTATTTTTTCCGACCAAAAAAAAAACTTTATATTCGTGCGGCAAAGATATTACAACGCAAAAATTACGATGGAGTGACTCCTCTTCTCAATAGATGATCTTTGGTCGACGCGGTGCATTGTGGGACGGCCAGTACTAATGCTTGCTTCGGGTGATTGATGGAGTGAGTGGTCAAGTCAATAGACGATCTTCGGTTGGTGCACAGTGTTTTGTGGGCCCGGGGCAATGCAGCGTGTGACGTTTGTAAACAATTGGGAAGAGTAGCACACCTGCATCTGACACAGCCACGCAGGGAAGCAGAGGAGGAAGGAATTAAACCTTGACGGTGATACAGCGAGCCAGGTAACAGATTATAGTGTGTTCTGCTTGCTTCTTGTAACTGTGTCATTAGAATTAGTAATAAGCAGAGCCTGTGCTTGCATGAAAGTAACGTTAAAATGAATGAATGAAGCCTAGCAGTGCGGTGGGCGGCTACTACTGCTAACTACTAACGCTAGTTAATTAAAACATGAATTTCAATGGTAGACCGTCAATGACATGTTTTACTTTCAATTCAGTTTGTGTAAATGGTTGAAATGCATGTTGAAATGAGGTCCCCTCTTTCTTCATTGCTACTAGATGATCCTAGCAGAGGCTGGTATTCACAGATGAATATCAATTGACCGTGGCTGTGTTTGCTTTCTTCACTGACACGGAGAGACCATGAAAAGATTGCATCAGACAAAGCTCAGCTTTGGAAAGCGAACTGAGGAGGAGAGTCCAAAGAAAAAGAAAAAGAAGTAATGCTACAAAGTAAATGTTACTTTGTACTTCCGTTCTCCCCTGTAAGTGATGTTGGTGTAGATGTGCCATCGTATTTAATCCAGCAGTATTCTACCAACTACCATTATGTGACCTGTATGCAGAATATATGTGGGGAGACATTCATTTTTTCTATAATGGTAAAGCAATAGCACAGTAAAGATGATATTAATCTAATATAATGTGTGTAGTTCTTTATAGATCTAGCCTCTGAATTTTGCTCTCAAAGTGCACCAGATTGAAGCATTTGGCTTTAAAACTGACAAGAAATGTCTACGACTCCCCATGCCACGCCAAAATGACCTTGGTATTTCTCAAAGTCTGACTACGGGCCTGGAAGAAAGCAATACAATTGCGCCTTTTGCTTGGCCGCAAATGGTTGTGTCATGTGTCAAGGTGGTTTCCACTTTACAACCTTCCCTGGATCATAACACACCGCCATGCAAATTTGCAGCCCAATCCGAGCTGGGGTGTGGGCATTACAACCTGCCCCATGACCTTCCCTGGAGCATAACCCACCTCCATGCTACATTTCAGTCAAATCCATCCTACAGTGTGGGCGTGCATGAAAGATACACGCACACAGACAGACAACTTAAACTGTATTATTAGTGGAGCAGATTAAAGGCCCATTATGTAAGATTTTTGCCCACTAGATGTCACACTGGAGCTGTAACGTCAAAACGTAAACACAGGTCCCTATCGTTGCATCGGCGCTGTTTCTAGGCCGAGCGCCTGGCGCAGCGCAAATCAGTGGGCGTGGACCAGCGCACTTGATATCTTGGTCTTGGCGCTAGACGCAGCCTCAACCATTACAACCACGCCTTTTAAGCGTAAAATTATGCACCGTCAGTTCATTGGATAAGTGCAATAAACGAATCGCATGCTTGCCTTTTAAGCTCCATTCCAGTGGTCCAGCAAAACCAGAGAAACCCAAGCCTCTGATCCCCCCCCCCACCTCCCTTTATCCCGTCTGTCTCCATATATCGGCTATTATTCCATATTATGATGCTTCTCAAACCAATATAACTGCAGTTTAAATACTGCAAGCATGTAAAAACGCTACACTATAGCAAGATCAAAGTGAAAATAATGTTCTAAACGCATCAGCTAGAAAAATATAGCCTATTAGATTGGTGAAAGTTTGTCCAGAAAGATATCATTTTCTCTCGCCTGCTGCAGGAAGGATGATGCACATAAATATAGCCTACATTATGTAAAGTCATTGCATAAATGTGTTTTTATTGTAAAACTAAATGTGGAGTAGGGCCAAGTTATTGGAGCGGACATCACAGTATAGCAGATGACAGTAGAAGCTTCTGAAGCGCGTTCCGCTGTCACTTATCTAAATCACGTTAAATCGACAAGGGATATTTATAGCCCCAGTAGGACATATATGTTTCACATAGGGTGGTGTTTTCATTTCGATGTTTTATTTGGTCCAATATTGAAATGTTCTACAAGTGGAGGTTGTCTTACCATTACACATTATTTAGATCCTCCCTTAATATAGGTTTTCGGCTCATTTGGTTGCTATTTAGTAGCGAAATGGAGAGGCACAATGCATGTTGGGACATTCACATTGCAGTGAAGTTACAGCTTATTTTTTCTATGGGACTCTGAGCGAGGGAGTCAGAGACAGTCGGTATTGTGCCTGTCAGACTGAGGAGAGAGGGAGAGAGGTGACACAGAGAAGGGTGAAAGAGGAGAGAGCCAGAGGGGAGGGAGAGAGCCAGAGGGGAGCGCTCCGCGCAACTGGCCCACTGAATAGGCCTGCTTTTCAAAGACGCAAGGCGCTAAATTAACGCCAGGTCGGAAGATAGCAGTACGCCGGTATTTAGCGCCGACACGCCCACTTTGGCCCATTCTGGGACTGCGCCACGCCCATTCGGCCTAAAGCGCATTACATTGATATCGTCCCAAAACAGGCGCAAGGCACGTTTTTTTGCGTTTAAGGCCCGTTTTAGCGCCGAAGGCTTGTGGGAGAATAGGGCCCACAGTCTATAAAACCCATGACATAATAAACACTCGCATCGCACTGATATAGCGTGATATAGTGAGACAGATTACATTACAATACATCATTTGGCTCAATTGATATCGTTTTTTTTTAAATAACACAGGCTTTTATTCATGAAAATGTTTTTATTTGACTCAAAAGTTACCAGGGCCATGACACGGCCCCCGTCTGTAACTGCATTACAATTTTTATATATATATATATATATATATATTTATTTTTTATTTTTGCCATTTTCAAAATGTGAAAAACAAAAGGCTCAGTCAGACACAGAAAGAAAGAAAAACAAAACAAACATATCATTCACATTCCAATACTACAGCTTGGCACTACCAGCCGCATAAGGTGCCTATGTGCCTGCAAGAGATGTGCGTGGGATCCCATGTAAAGGCCCAGGGTCCATGAGAAGTCAGTTTCAATCATGAGAGACCAGAGGGTAAGGTTAATCAGCAAGCTTTATTAAAGTATGGCATGGCGATAGGATTCATGGCCTGAAGCGGTATGGCATTAATTCTGATGGCGTGGCAGCATGGCAACTGATTCTTTGGCGTAGTGACTCCGAGGCAGGATGCCTCTCTTCTTGAGGCGGGAGGGCATCCGCTCGGAGAACCCCCCAAAAGAGAGAACCTGAAAGGCCAACCGGTCTGCTTGCCTTGCGATACAGCGGGCGCTGGGCAGAAGGCGACGCTTGTCGCCGACCGGTTGGCTTGAGAAGGCGACGCTTGTCGCCGAACGGTTGGCTCGAACCCCGCTGGGCGGAAGGCGACGCTTGTCGCCGACCGGTTGGCTCGAGAAGGCGACGCTTGTCGCCGACCGGTTGGCTCGGGCGACGCTTGTCGCCGACCGGTTGGCTCGAACCCCCCTCGAACCCGCTTGTCGCCGAACGGTTGGCTCGAACCCCGCTGGGCGGAAGGCGACGCTTGTCGCGGACCGGTTGGCTTGAGAAGGCGACGCTTGTCACCGACCGATTGGCTCGGGCGACGCTTGTCGCCGACCGGTTGGCTCGAACCCCCCCTCGAAGGTGACGCTTGTCGCCGACCGGCTGGCTTGAGAAGGCGACGCTTGTGGCCGAACGGTTGGCTCGAACCCCGCTGGGCGGAAGGCGACGCTTGTCGCCGACCGGTTGGCTCGAGAAGGCGACGCCCCCTCGAACCCCCCCCCCCCCCCCCCCCCCAAACAGGCTGCTCGACACGTGGTACACTTTGAGTGGTCTGCTGGGGTCTGGATTAGTGGTGTGGCTGCAGGCTGCTCGACACCTAGAACACTTTGGGTAGTCTACTGAGGTCTGAATTAGTGATGCTGAATTAGTTATGTGACTACGGGCTGCTCGGCACCTAGAACACTTGCAGGCTGCTCGACACCTAGAACACTTCGAGTCGTCTATTGAGGTCTGAATTAGTGATGCTGCCTCAGTGTTGAGATTTGGATTGAGCCCCCTCGGTTTTGAGATTTGGATTGAGCCCCCCCCCCTGACTACAGGCTGCTCGGCACCTGGAACACTTGCAGGCTGCTCAGCACCTAGAACACCTCGAGTAGTCCACTGGGGTCTGAATTAGTGGGGAGACTACGGGCTGCTCGACGCCCGGAACACTTGCAGGCTGCTCGGCACCTAGAACGCTTAATCAATTCGATCGACACCGATTCGGGGAGTCCACCACCAATGAAATGCGAAGTAACGGCTATTGCGAGGAATGCAGGAATGGATGCCATGTGCTTACCATGTGACGCCTAGGGGAGGAGAGATCTTTGGGCAGACAATATGGCGGCCTGCTCTGGTCGGATGTAGGCCGCGTGGGCTGACGAGGACCAGCGGCACCGCCACGGCGACTTACGACGCCCCCCCGGGCGTGGCCGCAGCGCTACAGCAGGCGCTGGGTGATCGACCAATCCGGCGAGCTTCGGCGCGGTGACTTAGCGAAACCCCCCGAGATGGACAAGTGCTAGCCATGTTTTTGTGAGCAGTAATGTGCTCGCTTTCCATGCTGTTCTGAGACGGTTTATTTACAGTTTTATGCGTCGACTAGCCAGTCGGAGAATGGAGTTATTATGGCGCTAGCGGGTGCCTGCACGAAGTGAGCAAAATTTATGATGCACTTCTGGAAGCACTGCAATAGCTGCTTGTATGTGTTTTAAATATATTTGTTGTGTGGTTTTATTTTATTTTAATTCTTTCTTATTGTGCTGTCTGTGTTTGTGTACGTATTTTATATGGACCCGAGTCTGGAATAAGGTTTATGTATATGACTTTAGCGCCCCCTTGCGCTATAACTTCGGGGAGAGCGCAGGTTGGGAACACTTGCTCCGCCGACTTACTCCGGGGCATTGCTACTGCTGGACGGTGACTTTAGACTCGCCCCTGCGCAACGAGCGACTTGCGGCGGCTTACTGCTGGCACTATAATTTCGGGGAGACCACACTTGTTCCACCGACTTACTTCGGAGCATTGCTACTGCTGCGCTATGACTTTAGATTCGCCCCTGCGCAACGAGCGACTTACGGCGGCTTACTGCTGGCGCTATAATTTCGGGGAGACCAGCACCAATGAAATGCGATGAAAGGGTGCTACTGCGCGGGTTTGCCTTTGCCATGCTGCTTAAGGCGGTTGCGTTTTTGGAACGTCCGTTTGAAGACGATGGATTTGGTTCCGGCTTCGTCACCGGCCATGACTCCGCATTCAGCTTAATCAGAGACGTGACTTGATTTCGGCCTAGACAGTGGCAATGGATTTGATTTCCGGTTTCGTCGACAGCGAGACTAAGCATTCAACTTGTAGTCAGAGACAATGAATTGAATTTCTAGCCCCCTCAGCCGTGTTGTGTTGCAGGGACCAGAACTGAATGAGTGGGCAGAGCTAAATGCGAACGCACCATGTGACTAGGTCTGCCTTGAGCTGGATATTACGGGCCAATAATTTGTGGGGATCATCCCATGTAGGCCTTCTAAAGTGCTGCTTGTGACCAGTCCTGCTTGCGCGAGGGAATGAATCAATGACGCTTAGGCTATTTAACACTTGAACTCTTCAAATATTAGCAATTGTAGGCATGCATGAACTAACGCCCCAACGCCCCTTCCGGCATACAGCATTATGGACGCTAGAAGCTGGATTCGCTAAATGAATGGGATTAATGCCGGAATGCGATTCATGACTTTTCCGAGGCAACCCGGTGCTGAAGCTATGGCATTGACATGTGATTGATACGGAGATAGAGGGACGCAGGAGGTCTCTCAGCCTGATTGATATGACTGACAATCCGCAAGTGGCATGATACCAAGAAGCATTATTATTATGAGTGATGCAAGGATGCGGTGACGCACGGTGATGACGGCCCGGCGATGCCTGGAGAAGCCTGGACGCTGAATGGGTATTTTTAACTTGCTGCATTGTTACCGTGGAATGAGAGTAGGCCTATATGTGGAGCCGTATACCGATGATGGGCATCGCCCGCCGCACGGTTAAATGTCCAAATCATATATATATGTATGTTATATGTATATATGTATATTCAGTGAGCAGCACGGCTTCTGTTAATTTGACTGGGTGGCTGGAGCATCGACTCAGAGAAAGGGAAACGTTTTTTTTTTTTTTTGATTAAAACGGAATCTGGCTGTTATTAGACATTGATTAACTGAATGCTATTGCTAACTGATGCTTTGAACGTCCATTTGCAATGATTCTGGCTGGCTATTAACTATTGTAAATTGTGCAATAAATGCAATGCATGCAATTTGAGCGCGATGTGTGAATACGTTTAATGTTAATTGTTTAGGCCTAATTATTTAACACATTAGAGATGTGTGTAGTTCTCCATAGATTTAGCCTCTTCATTTTGCTCTCGAATGCACCAGGTTGTTTAATTTCACGTTATTGGATGAAGAGACATTTAGTGTAGCTCCGCCGTCTTTCTTTGGCTGTAGGCGAGGATATAACGACCAGTTCACGGAGATTGTCAAGAGATCATTCATTCACTATGATAAATGCATTGCTACTTATGCCCAGCTCGTTTCCTTCGCGCCCGACGTGCGGACCGCAGGGAATGGTTAGATGATTGTTTTGAAGCACGCCGAAATGATTTGAAATTAAGATTTGGTTGCTAAAATTATATGGCACTGTTATGTATTAAAGAGGTGATTACATTACCGTTGTGCTCGACTGCTGTCCGGGACGCGCTCCGCGGGCGTTCCCTGCGCTCGGGGCTGACGATGCTGCGAGCCGTCCCGGCTGGATAGCATTTAATCGTGGGAGCCGAATTCCCCGACCATGTCGTGGAACTGCGTCTGCCTCGAGCGTGGACGTGCTGAGAACGATGATGGAGCAGGGCCTGCGCTTACGATGGCTTGATTAGCAGGATCAGAACAGCGGACGCTTGGAGACTGAATGGCTTGATGGCCCGAACAGAATGGGGCCGCGGATGGATGAGACTTGAAAATGAGGATTGCATGGCTGCGGCCAGCTCCGGGCCCGGAGCACGCTCTCCCCCCGACTGCGAGTTATTGCCGCCCTCGCGCGGGCCCCGCTTGCGCGCTCTCGTCGACAGGATCCGCTGTTCGAGATGCACTCAGTGCCGCCGGAGCCTGCTGCCTGATGCCGTCTGCCCCCCGTCTGATGAGCGCACGGGGCTGGCGGCTGGGAAGCCTGCTGCATCCCGTACCCGGGCTGGGATGTTTCGTTGTGCGTCTCCTCGTCGGCGCTGGATGTCTCGACCTCGAATTGGTACTGCGCCTCGAGGTCCACGTCTTCGAAGCTCGTCGTGCTGAGAGAGCGAACGGGGGTGAGTGGTACCGCGAACGCGAATGGCTTGGTGGCGGAATCGGAAGGGATGAGGCAGCTTGAGAATGGCGAAGCACGACTTTCAGAGAAGTGAAACGCGGCTTCCAGAGAAGGAATTCGATCAGCTTAGTGCAGCGCTGGAGGGCAGGGAACAAGGACCGTGGGGCGCCCGGCGTGGCTATAAATACTGCCACGTCATGGCCTCGGCACTGACGACATTAACGACGTCACGCTGGGATTACTGCACTTGTCGTCACGCTAGGATTACGTGTGATGCTAAGGTCGCTATGTCTCTAGATTACGTGTGGCGTGAGGCAGCGTGACTGGTCTTCATCTTGAAACTAGGTCGAGACCATCATTAGGCGAGTCACGTATCACTATTAACCTCGTCCAAATAGGCCAGAAACGGGTCCCAGTCCCAGATAACCAAGAACTCCCCAAGCGAATCATGTCCGTCATCCACAGCTGAAAGGAGGGTGGGGAGAGGGGGTCTTCCACTCCTTCAGAATGAGTCTCTTGGCGTCAGTCGTCCCTTGCGTCAGAGACTGTTGCACAGCCGCAGGAAGTAGCAGAGAGGATTCCGAGCAGCCGAAGATGGCGACTTCCGCCTCCGGCTGAAGGGTGCAACTGCTTTACAATTGACGGCAACTGATTTCTATAACAAAGGCCAATGAAAATAATTTCATTCGCGCCATTTTCACACATTGCAGTCATCCTGTGGGCCGATTTGGACACTTGAATATACCATAGAGACACTGCATGAAATAGGCCATGCCCATCACGGGGGATAGCGCTCCATTCACTCCCACACACCAGTGTCATTTTCCTTGAATTAAACATAGCTCAAAGCTGTTGTGTGGTGGGGCTGCGCAGACGACACATGTAAAAAATCACCAATTAAAGTTTTCTTTGTACTCCCGAGCAAAACAAGGAAGCCTTTGAGAAGAAAAATGTGGATCTAGCTGTCAATGAAGTAAGTTGGAGTGTTCATCTTCCGTATACAAGATCTTTGTCTGCAACACGCGACATAGGAGAACGCCAGGATTGGGGGGGGTTTCAGGAAGCAGAAAGTCAGCAGACAAACGTTCAGCTCACGTCTCGTTCGCAGTTCAAATGAATGAAGTAGCCAGTTCCTCCCAGATATCTGCAAAACTATCTGTATTTGACGAGAGTTCGTTTGTTTGCCCAGTTAGCCATGATTTGTTTTGCTAGAAGTTGGCACGCTAGTTGGTCCTTTGTGTTTTCCCCCGTGTTGGGTGTGGTTTCTGAATGATGAATGTTCCACAGTGTCTCTATAATACAAACAAACACGTGTCTTAGGTCGTTCATGTGACTCATTAGCCGTGTTCAGAACGGTTCACTCATTCACTCACTAATCATGTAGTTGTAGTGATGGGATGATGATCAAATGAGTTAGTTTTCACAAAAGCGTGTTTCTAGGGAACAGTTAGTTTCCTGTCAGTTCTCACAAACACTTCAACAGGAAGGAAGCTGGGGGGAATTTACAATGTTTGTGTTGTCGAGTTGAAACCGTGTTTTTGTGATACATGGATACACAGGATAACACAACAAAGCACAAATATATACACTATCATACATAAAGACTCAAATCCCCTTCCCCCACAGATAGCAATTAAATATTGTTTAGAAAAAGAAGGTTGCGCTTCAACAATGGGTTTCTCAGTGGAGTGCCAAACCCCCAAAAAAGGCTGAAAGGGGTAGCACATCTTAGTTTTCAAAGTCAAGGAGGACAACATACTCACATTTCACTTGATTTATTGGCTCACATCACAGAAAGAAAAAAAAAATGCTTACGCGTTTCCGCAAAGAGCCTTCTTCGTTCAAATACATACTTCGGCATGCGCTGGGACGCGTCATCAGTGATGTTAGCTGGGGTCGTAAGGTGTTACGGGTCTCCCAACATCATACACCCTCCTCGCCCAGTAGACCCAGCCGAGGCCGATTAAGACCCCGACCCGCGTCCCGGAAGCAGCCGCTCACGGATCAGCCTTCCTACTCTGTCTGCAACGTTGCCCGCGGAAGGGCTGATCACGCCCAATCCGCTGCAATAGAGCTAGTGCTACACCGCAGTATTGAGAGACCCTTCGGTGCATGGAGGCTCAGGCCCTGTGGGTTTCTCCCGGCCGCGCTCCTCCTTCGTCTGACCAGACCCTCCCTGGTGAAAAGGCAATCCTACCATGCCGCACCATCATGGCGTACCATAGGCAGAGAGGATGCCTCAAGAAGGCCTGTGCGCTGCACGTCATTCGCCTGCGACGAGCACCTCGCTCTAGCCTGAAGGACCCCAGGCCGCGCCGATGTTTACACAGATTTTCGGGAGGCTAATCCGTAGCGTTTGTGGATTTCTCCCTCACGAGAGAGCCAGGCTGGGGGTGCTAAACCCATCCCGTACCGGGTGCCGTCTCTCCGGCCGTCAACTGTCTCTCCAGCTCGTCACCAAACTATACTTGGTTATCACCTAGACTATTCCTAAGTGCCACTGGCCAGGGGAGCCAGAATTCTACGTTCAAAGCAATTAAATATTTACTCTCCTGTGTGGATTATCATGTGTCTCTCCAAGGATGTATCTCGACCAAAACCTTTACCACAGACTGAGCAAAGAAATGGTTTCTTTCCTGTGTGGACTATCATGTGTCTGTTCAAGTCTCTTTTATCACCAAAACCTTTACCACAGACTGAGCAAAGAAATGGTTTCTCTCCTGTGTGGACTATCATGTGTCTGTTCAAGTTTCTTTTATCACCAAAACCTTTACCACAGACTGAGCAAATAAATTGTTTCTCACCTGTGTGGACTATCATGTGTCTCTTCAAGGATGTTTCTCGACCAAAACCTTTACCACAGACTGAGCAAATACATGGTTGCTCTCCTGTGTGGACTAGCATGTGTATGTTCAAGTCTCTTTTATCACGAAAACCTTTAACACAGACTGAGCAAAGAAATGGTTTCTCTCCTGTGTGGACTAGCATGTGTCTGTTCAAGTTTCTTTTAACACCAAAACCTTTACCACAGACTGAACAAAGCAATTGTTTCTCACCTGTGTGGACTATCATGTGTCTGTTCAAGTCTCTTTTAACACCAAAACCTTTACCACAGACTGAGCAAAGAAATGGTTTCTCTCCTGTGTGGACTATCATGTGTCTGTTCAAGTCTCTTTTAACACCAAAACCTTTACCACAGACTGAGCAAAGAAATGCTTTCTCTCCTGTGTGGACTATCATGTGTCTCTTCAAGGATGTTTCTCGACCAAAACCTTTACCACAGACTGAGCAACTCAAGTGTTTCTTCTCAAGAACTTCACTGTTTGTCTGTGAGTCTAAACCTGACTGAGGTTCACTAGTTTCGATCCATTCTTCATTACTGTCGTCAGTCTCATGTTCAGAAGAGTCTGGAGTCTTGTCATCACTAGCTGGTGGTAAACGACTTGCTGGATCGAAGTTCCTGACTGGTTCTGATACTCCACAGTCCTCTCCACCAGCTTCTGTTTTCATCAGTTCAGTTGAGCTGCTGGCTAGAGGTTCTACCTCTCTGTTCTCCTCAGTTTGGCTTTGATGAAGCTGTGAGGACTTAGGTTTTTCTTCCTCATCTTCACTCTTCACAGGGACAGCAGTGAATGGGAACTTGGTGATATGGGCCTCCTCCAGCGCTTGAAGCTGTTCTCCTTCCTGACTGGTCCAGAGTTCCTCCTCTTCCTCTTTAATGTGTGGGGGCTCTGGGTCCTCCTGGTCCAGACTGGGGCTCCACTCCTGCTGCTCAGCGGGAGCTTCTTCTTTATTGACCAACAGCTGCTGAAGGTCTGAAGGCAAGGCTTCTCTGTGTAACCGCACAGCGTCCATCAGTTTTCGTTGTCGGTCGATCTCTTCTGAACGAGTAACTTCCTCCTCGTACTCTGCTCTCTTTCTTTCAAACAGCCCAAATATGTCTTCAACAGCAGCAGTTAGGCACTGCTTAACAGCTCTCAGCTTCTGGACTTTAGACATTTTACAGTTCACACAGTGACGACAGGAATGTTTCCTCCTGAACTATTTACTGACAAACGATATTATCCAAAGCTCCAATAGCTTCACAGCAAGTAGACGTAGACTGGCCAATTGTGTGAAGCTGGCAGAGCTGACTCTTATAGCCATGGAACGTGACATCACATTACAGTATCACATCATAAGTGAAATCACTACATCATCAGTGAAATCATTGACATCAATTATGACGTCATCACTGTGGCATGATAACCTTCAACAGTGACATCATGTCAAGAGTGACCTCACCGGTGAAATGATCAATGATGACATTATCATAAATTATGACATCACTGTTGACATCCTTGGTGACATAGTCATCATTGACAACAGCACTGACATCATCAGCGACATCTAACAGTACCCCCCCCCTTCCTCCTCCTCTCTACGGGTGTCACCTGGTCCCCGGCCGAACTCATTGAACTCCCAAAGAGGGTCCAAACCGGTGTGGGAAGGGTCAAGGATGAATTGTCGAGGGACCCACCGGAACTGATGGTGCCTGCAGTTCAGGAACAGAGAGTTCTGGTGCTGCAGGCTTTATGTTCCTGAGCTGTGGACATCATCAGTTCCACCTGCTGTACAAGTAGGTTACTTGTACATGCAACGGACATCTATCCGTTTTATAATTCTGTCCATTTTCTGATGAATCAGTGGGGCCACGGCCTAACACTGTCAGACATACACAGACATACTGTACATCTGATTGCAAGCAGTAATTTACAAACATGGTGAGGTTTTATTTTGATGACATAGCCTAGCGTTGCCAGCCTTCTCAAACCAAACACATTTGGTAACATCTATTTCAGGGTTGTTTATCGTTAACGTCGTTAGGTGATTCAGTCAATGAGCTACCCCGCATTCCGCAAAGTAACGTTGCAGACGTCCGCATTTGTGAAATTGGTGTGTAATGTCCCGGTACACAGACTGCGGGCTTGTAACAGTAACGTTATTAATATGGAAGACATGTTAAAACATTGTCAATTTAGGTTAACATGAATTGAAACTCACATTGAATTCTTTGTAACGTTTACAGACAACGGTGTTCTGCTTCCGGCGTCCCTTTTATTGACAATTCCCTGCACGTCTTCTCCCTCCACACTCGTTATTTTCTCTTTCTTCTGTGTTGTTTCACATGTGTGGTGCTGTGGTGTCGGGTGAGACCAAATCTGCTGTTTGCGTCACTAGCACTGCCCATTATCAAAGGATATGATTGGCTGTTGATGAGCTGGGGCGGATGCATGCTCGGGGTTTGTCTGTTAAATGATTGGCTGTTTCCGTGTCACTCGTAGCACGCTCCATTAACAAGGGACATGATAGGCTGTTTATGAGCCACGGAGCAGAGGAGAAGCACTCTTGGTTTTTTCATGCAGCCGTGACTATCGAACCGTTTTGTTATTGTATTGATAATGTCTCTATCGGCAATATATATTGCTATCGTTTTATTGCCCAGCCCTCCTAGTCAGTCAGGAACTGATAACGGATAGGATGTCATCAGTGATGATGTCATCAGTGATGTAATAGATCCTTCCTGGCTGAAGTGGCCCCTTCACAACATATGCCAAAGTCACGCTGAAGCCACACTGAAGCCATGCAGTTTCATTTCGGTGTCCTTGTTAACAGGTGAGACCGTTCACACCAGCTGCACGCCAGACTGCAGCGATCGTACAGGACTCAGTCCTATTTTCCAGGCATGACGCGTGAAGCTTGAAGCTGCCAGGCATGAATTCAATGGGAGTTGTGGGCGGGTTCAAGGCGCGCCGAGCAAGGCGCTGGGGAAAGGAGACTGCTCCCATGGTGTGAATGGTTAAGCGTCAGTTCAGCTTGAGCCTGCCTCAAGCTTCAGTTCTGCCTATGCTGTGAACAAACACGGAGGCTATAAGGGGTGGAATTATAAGTAGGGAGAAGAGGACAAGTGGTGCATTATCTCCAAATAACGTGAGTAATGCTGCCTACACACTAGAGGATTTAATGCCCCATTCCCTTCGAGGGGGCGTGGCCCGATTCGAGGCTCATCTCAACCGATTATTTGTCCAAATAATTGTTAAGTGTGTGGTGTCACTAGCTGTGTTTCCATTACAGTTTTTCGCAAAATAATTGCGATATTTCTACAACTTCGACAATGTACAATTGCGACTTGTAGGCGTTTCCATTGAAGTTGAGTTTGGTCTGACGCGCGCACACCTGAACGCAATTCCCCATTACCAGCAGCTGCCACAGTGATTACGCACGGGGATCTGCCCATATCCCGTCCCCTGCATGCTCAAATCTAACCAATGGTCAATGCAAATCACAACATGAAGTTACAACGCATATAAACGAGCCTGATTATCAATTCAAAAGAAAATGAGTCGCAAAATGTTGCTGGCTGCGGTGAATGCGAGTGCGACAGACAGAGGAAAAAAGGTAGCCTATCCACTCATCTCGCCGCTCAAATGCGCGCTCACAGGCAGCCTGCTGTCACCATGAACGATTTCTGCCATTAAACATGATCTATTTACCCCTTTTACACAACACTCGTCTTTCTGCTAGGTAGCGTTGCTTCAAAGTTCCGCTGCTTTTCCAAAGGAGAAGACGGGTCACATGACGTGCAAATGCGGAAAATCTGTTTCCATTACACTTTTGCGATAAACTGCTATATCGACACGTCTGAAAAACCACCTCATGAGAGCGCAAAAAACGTTTTGCGATATTTGAGAGGTTTTTCGAAATTTACGTGTTTCCATTACCCAATTTCTATTGCGATATTTAGATTTTGCGCATTTCTGAGGGTAATGGAAACACGACTAGTAAGATTATTGCAATGCTCCCCATTGTCCCGATTGAATCGGAGCCTGCCCGACCTCGAATCGGGCATATCAAACATGTTTGATATTTACGATGGCTGTCTCCCGACGGAACCCGCAATAGCCAATGAGAGCGAGCAGACTGGGACGCGTCGACGTGTCATACCCGGATGTTAATGCAGCGCTCACAACAAACGAGCAACAGCAGTGCCATGCAGCTCCTCTCTCCCCAGCATCCTCACATAAAGTTTGTTAAATCCTACCAACTGGCCTCTCATGATTGAAGTGAAGTCTCTAGACCATATTTCAAGCAGAAGGCCATTCGTGCATAATCTAATCCGATCACCCCCTGACGTCAGTCAAGTTCTAGTATGACGTGGTCAGTCAAGGTCTTAGTATGACGTCTTTTATGACGTCAGATATGACGTCAGTTAATTCTCATATATATAGCAAGGGTTCTACGTCACCTCTCTCTCTCTGGTCGATCATAGCAGCAGCTAGCTATGTACTAGCTCTCAGGTTCAGAATATGGATCTGTCTGGGTGCTAAAAGTGTTACCATCCATGAAAAAACAACACATGCCAAATATTTTTGCAATACGTGGTGATCTAGGGGGGCAACGCATTAATTATTCCCACAACAATGTTCTAAACTTCAACTTTCTCTGCTTTGGGCCCCTAGCCTAACATAACCATTCCTGTTGGAGTTACAGGGGGAGGGGAAAACATAATTAATAGGTGTGTCTGATGTCTGTACAGTGCGTGCGCCACTGTCAAGTGTCATGGTGTCTGGGGTCAGGGGTCAGTACAAGATGTAAGGCTGGCCATGATTACAATGACTCAGCACTTCCTAATCTCTCTCTCTCTCTCTCTCTATCTCTCTCACTCTCTCGCGCTCTCTCTCACTCTCTCGCTCTCTCTCACTCTCTCTCGCTCACTCTCTCTCTCTCACTCTCTCACTCTCTCTCTCTCACTCTCTCTCACTCACTCTCTCACGCTCTCTCTCTCTCTCTCTCTCACTCTCTCGCTCCCTCTCTCACTCTCTCTCACTATCTCTCTCTCTCTCGCTCGCACGCTGGGGGGAATTTACAATGTTTGTGTTGTCGAGTTGAAAGCGTGTTTTTGTGATACATGGATACACAGGATAACACAACAAAGCACAAATATATACACTATCATACATAAAGACTCAAATCCCCTTCCCCCACAGATAGCAATTAAATATTGTTTAGAAAAAGAAGGTTGCGCTTCAACAATGGGTTTCTCAGTGGAGTGCCAAACCCCAAAAAAAGGCTGAAAGGGCACATCTTAGTTTTCAAAGTCAAGGAGGACAACATACTCACATTTCACTTGATTTACACTTGATTTCACATCACAGAAAAAAATAAAAAAAATGCTTACGCGTTTCCGCAAAGAGCCTTCTTCAAAGCAATTAAATATTTACTCTCCTGTGTGGATTATCATGTGTCTCTTCAAGCTTGTTTTATGACCAAAACTTTGACCACAGACTGAGCAAATACATGGTTGCTCTCCTGTGTGGACTATCATGTGTGCCTTCAGGGATGTTTCTCGACCAAAACCTTTACCACAGACTGAGCAAATAAATGGTGTCTCTCCTGTGTGGACTAGCATGTGTCTGTTCAAGTCTCTTTTATCACAAAAACCTTTACCACAGACTGAGCAAAGAAATTGTTTCTCTCCTGTGTGGACTATCATGTGTCTGTTCAAGTCTCTTTTATCACGAAAACCTTCACCACAGACTGAGCAAAGAAATGGTTTCTCTCCTGTGTGGACTAGCATGTGTCTCTCCAAGTGTGTTTTTTGACCAAAACCTTTACCACAGACTGAGCAAATACATTGTTTCTCACCTGTGTGGACCATCATGTGTCTGTTCAAGGATGTTTTTTGACCAAAACCTTTATCACAGACTGAGCAAATAAATTGCTTCTCACCTGTGTGGACTATCATGTGTCTGTTCAAGTCTGTTTTAACACCAAAACCTTTACCACAGACTGAGCAAAGAAATGCTTTCTCTCCTGTGTGGACTAGCATGTGTGTCTCCAAGTGTGTTTTTTTACCAAAACCTTTACCACAGACTGAGCAAAGAAATGGTTTCTCACCTGTGTGGACTAGCATGTGTCTGTTCAAGTCTCTTTTAACACCAAAACCTTTACCACAGACTGAGCAAAGAAATGCTTTCTCTCCTGTGTGGACTATCATGTGTCTCTTTATGTGTCCTCTCTTACCAAAACCTTTACCACAGACTGAGCAACTCAAGTGTTTCTTCTCAAGAACTTCACTGTTTGTCTGTGAGTCTAAACCTGACTGAGGTTCACTAGTTTCGATCCATTCTTCATTACTGTCGTCAGTCTCATGTTCAGAAGAGTCTGGAGTCTTGTCATCACTAGCTGGTGGTAAACGACTTGCTGGATCGAAGTTCCTGACTGGTTCTGATACTCCACAGTCCTCTCCACCAGCTTCTGTTTTCATCAGTTCAGTTGAGCTGCTGGCTAGAGGTTCTACCTCTCTGTTCTCCTCAGTTTGGCTTTGATGAAGCTGTGAGGACTTAGGTTTTTCTTCCTCATCTTCACTCTTCACAGGGACAGCAGTGAATGGGAACTTGGTGATATGGGCCTCCTCCAGCGCTTGAAGCTGTTCTCCTTCCTGACTGGTCCAGAGTTCCTCCTGTTCCTCTTTAATGTGTGGGGGCTCTGGGTCCTCCTGGTCCAGACTGGCGCTCCACTCCTGCTGCTCAGCGGGAGCTTCTTCTTTATTGACCAACAGCTGCTGAAGGTCTGAAGGCAAGGCTTCTCTGTGTAACTGCACAGCGTCCATCAGTTTTCGTTGTCGGTCGATCTCTTCTGAAGAAGTAACTTCCTCCTCGTACTCTGCTCTCGTTCTTTCAAACAGCCCAAATATGTCTTCAACAGCAGCAGTTAGGCACTGCTTAACAGCTCTCAGCTTCTGGACTTTAGACATTTTACAGTTCACACAGTGACGACAGGAACGTTTCCTCCTGAACTATTTACTGACAAACGATATTATCCAAAGCTCCAATAGCTTCACAGCAAGTAGACGTTTGGCTGAATCTACTATCTAACCGTGTGAAGCTGGCAGAGCTGACTCTTCTAGCCATGGAACGTGACATCACATTACAGTATCACATCATAAGTGAAATCACTACATCATCAGTGAAATCAATGACATCAATTATGACGTCATCACTGTGGCATGATAACCTTCAACAGTGACATCATGTCAAGAGTGACCTCACCGGTGAAATGATCAATGATGACATTATCATCAATTATGACATCATCACTGTGGCATCATGTCAAGAGTGACCTCACCGGTGAAATGATCAATGATGACATTATCATAAATTATGACATCACTGTTGACATCCTTGGTGACATAGTCATCATTGCTATTAACACATTGAGTGCCAAGGACGTGGACGTCCTAAAAAAAAGTAACGTTCAGTGCCCTAAAATCATAATTCATATTATTCCATAATTCTGCTGTTTAAGGTCGTACCTAGCCAGTGAGCATGAATCCCTTCAAGGGATCACACGGCGCCACCTTAACACTTTGAGTGCCACGGCCCTTGGGCAAAAGGTTGCTTGCTGTGCCACATAGGCCGCAATGCATTTTAAAACAGTCATATAATTTCTTTAATAATTACTATGTAAACACTGAACACGCACAAATAACGATGAGACTCTCTTCTATCACCTGCAAAAAAAAGTTTATTGATCCCATTTTCCGTTCTTTAGTTATGAGCCGGAGAAGATAGCTTGATTGAACGAAAAAAAGCCCTTTTTTTCTCCGAGCTGAGATAATGAGCCTTTTGTGAAATTAAACATTTCAAGCAGATCAATGACTCTGAAGCTAATTTTCTGATGTAGTCACACCTCAAAAATAATTTCCTTCAATAAAACAGTGAAGGCCAGGGAATTTTGTTTGGCAGAATAATATTTTTTAGCTGTAACCAGCAGCACTGGCCCCTGCGTGCGCTGCTGGTTACAGCTTCCTCCTGTGTCAAATGCCATGTAACCGACCCTTCCTCCTGTAATCCTGTCCTGCTGTCTGGGTGAAGTGTTGTATGGTGCTCTGCGTGCCCCCCCCCCCCCCCCCCCCCCCCAGCACACGCCTCCTCCTGGGTGTGTCTGGTGGCTCTGCAGCGTTTGCTGTGCAGTGAAGGGTCCGCGACATCCAGCATTTTCACAGCGTTCCGCGTGTGTTTGTCATGGGCTCCTATGCTTGCAGTTGAGAATAATGAGGCAGATTATGTGGATGGGGCTGTCGCAGCGGACACGAGGTGCTCAGTTGTGACAGCGGATTGGCTGCTGCGGGCACAGCTAACGTTGTGCTTCATGCATGTCGATGCATACGGACGGATGCGATGCGATTTCCTCCTTTTCCCCAGCGACTTCATGGCTCCTTTTTCTATCATCAGGAGAGTGCTGTCGCCACCTAATGGGTTTATAAAATAGGTTATCGACCTCCAATAGCTACAATATTGTAAGAGGCGATGTAAGAGGCATGGATCGACCCCCCCCCCCCCCGTCAAAAAAACAATTTCGAGTTACTGACGCCATATGGCGTCGCTGGCAGCCTACGGTAAATTTCTAATGACGCCATATGGCGTCGCTGGCACTCAATGTGTTAAACATCGACACTGGAGCTGCGCCACCCACCTCAGATCCTTTACTTTGTACTTTGAGAAAGCAGGGAAAGACGTGATCAAACGGGAAACCGATGCATGCTTCAGCCAGAGCCGTATAGATTGCTCTGTCTGCAGCGGACAGTTGGCTCGGCTGCATCCGCGCTCACAACTGAGCTCTTCTGCTTCTATCTATCTCCACACGATTCCCTGCCAGAAAGCCAGCATCCGAAGCCGAACGGCCAAAACTTTTCGTTCAGTCGCGTTTGCTATTTCCTTGTTGCGCGCTGGCATCCGTCCGGGGCAAAAACGGAGTCTGTGAGAAAACAGACTCTGTGCGTGTGGGGAGGAGCCCGCAGCTCAGAGGTGGAGAGGGGGGGGGGGGGGCACGCAGGCTGCACAGAAACCACACCACGCCACCACATCAGAAAACACCAGCCAGAGTCAGTGAATGTGCTCGAAATTAGACTGCAAAAGGTATTCATAAAAGTGACCATATCTTGAAAAGTAAAAAAAAACGGCAGAAAACCCTTGAAAGTGCACTTTTTTCAGAGGCTGTCATTTCATAATGGAACTGTCTAGAAACAAAATTTCTTCTTTGGAAGAAGCAGGAGTGTTCAATGTTTCATTAAAGTCCAGCCCTGTCAATATAGCCCTAATAGAAAAAATTATATAGCTGTTTTCAACTGAATGGAAGTGAATCTGGCACAGGCTCCAGACAATTTTACTGAAGCGCTGTGGCACTCAATGTGTTAACCTCGTCCAAATAGGCCAGAAACGGGTCCCAGTCCCAGATAACCAAGAACTTCCCAAGCGAATCATGTCCGTCAGCCACAGCTGAAAGGAGGGTGGGGAGAGGGGGTCTTCCACTCCACAGAATGAGTCTCTTGGCGTCAGTCGTCCCTTGCGTCAGAGACTGTTGCACAGCCGCAGGAAGTAGCAGAGAGGATTCTGAGCAGCCGAAGATGGCGACTTCCGCCTCCGGCTGAAGGGTGCAACTGCTTTACAATTGACGGCAACTGATTTCTATATCAAAGACCAATGAAAATAATTTCATTCGCGCCATTTTCACACATTGCAGTCATCCTGTGGGCCGATTTGGACACTTGAATATACCATAGAGACACTGCATGAAATAGGCCATGCCCATCACGGGGGATAGCGCTCCATTCACTCCCACACACCAGTGTCATTTTCCTTGAATTAAACATAGCTCAAAGCTGTTGTGTGGTGGGGCTGCGCAGACAACACATGTAAAAAATCACCAATTAAAGTTTTCTTTGTACTCCCGAGCAAAACAAGGAAGCCTTTGAGAAGAAAAATGTGGATCTAGCTGTCAATGAAGTAAGTTGGTGTTCATCTTCCGTTTACAAGATCTTTGTCTGCAACACGCGACATAGGAGAACGCCAGGATTGGGGGGGGGGGGGGGTTTCAGGAAGCAGAAAGTCAGCAGACAAACGTTCAGCTCACGTCTCGTTCGCAGTTCAAATGAATGAAGTAGCCAGTTCCTCCTAGATATCTGCAAAACTATCTGTATTTGACGAGAGTTCGTTTGTTCGCCCGGTTAGCCATGGTTTGTTTTGCTAGAAGTTGGCACGATAGTTGGTCCTTTGTGTTTTCCCCCGTGTTGGGCGTGGTTTCTGAATGATGAATGTTCCACAGTGTCTCTATACTACAAACACACACGTTAATATACCATACTACAAACAAACACACGTTAATATACCATACTACAAACAAACACACGTTAATATACCATACTACAAACAAACACACGTTAATATACCATACTACAAACAAACACATGTTAATATACCATACTACAAACAAACACATGTTAATATACCATACTACAAACACATGTTAATATACCATACTACAAACACATGTTAATATACCATACTACAAACACATGTTAATATACCATACTACAAACACATGTTAATATACCATACTACAAACACATGTTAATATACCATACTACAAACACATGTTAATATACCATACTACAAACAAACATGTGTTAATATACCATACTACAAACAAACACATGTTAATATACCATACTACAAACACATGTTAATATACCATACTACAAACAGACACGTGTTAATATACCATACTACAAACAAACACATGTTAATATGCCATACTACAAACAAACACATGTTAATATACCATACTACAAACAAACACATGTTAATATACCATACTACAAACAAACACACGTTAATATACCATACTACAAACACATGTTAATATACCATACTACAAACAAACACATGTTAATATACCATACTACAAACAAACACACGTTAATATACCATACTACAAACACATGTTAATATACCATACTACAAACAAACACACGTTAATATACCATACTACAAACACATGTTAATATACCATACTACAAACACATGTTAATATACCATACTACAAACAAACACATGTTAATATACCATACTACAAACAAACACACGTTAATATACCATACTACAAACAAACATGTGTTAATATACCATACTACAAACAGACACGTGTTAATATACCATACTACAAACAAATGTGTTAACATACCATACTACAAACAAACACATGTTAATATACCATACTACAAACAAACACATGTGAATATACCATACTACAAACAAACACATGTTAATATACCATACTACAAACAAACACATGTTAATATACCATACTACAAACAAACACATGTTAATATACCATACTACAAACAAACACATGTTAATATACCATACTACAAACAAACATGTGTTAATATACCATACTACAAACAAACACATGTTAATATACCATACTACAAACACATGTTAATATACCATACTACAAACAGACACGTGTTAATATACCATACTACAAACAAATGTGTTAACATACCATACTACAAACAAACACATGTTAATATACCATACTACAAACACATGTTAATATACCATACTACAAACAGACACGTGTTAATATACCATACTACAAACAAACACATGTTAATATACCATACTACAAACAAACACATGTTAATATACCATACTACAAACAAACACATGTTAATATACCATACTACAAACAAACACACGTCAATATACCATACTACAAACACATGTTAATATACCATACTACAAACAAACACATGTTAATATACCATACTACAAACAAACACACGTTAATATACCATACTACAAACACATGTTAATATACCATACTACAAACACATGTTAATATACCATACTACAAACAAACACACGTTAATATACCATACTACAAACACATGTTAATATACCATACTACAAACACATGTTAATATACCATACTACAAACAAATGTGTTAACATACCATACTACAAACAAACACATGTTAATATACCATACTACAAACACATGTTAATATACCATACTACAAACAAACACGTGTTAATATACCATACTACAAACAAACACATGTTAATATACCATACTACAAACACACACATGTTAATATACCATACTACAAACACACACATGTTAATATACCATACTACAAACAAACACATGTTAATATACCATACTACAAACAAACACATGTTAATATACCATACTACAAACAAACACACGTTAATATACCATACTACAAACAAACACGTGTTAATATACCATACTACAAACACACACGTGTTAATATACCATACTACAAACAAACACGTGTTAATATACCATACTACAAACAAACACATGTTAATATACCATACTACAAACAAACACACGTTAATATACCATACTACAAACAAACACGTGTTAATATACCATACTACAAACAAACACATGTTAATATACCATACTACAAACAAACACATGTTAATATACCATACTACAAACAAACACATGTTAATATACCATACTACAAACAAACATGTGTTAATATACCATACTACAAACAAACACATGTTAATATACCATACTACAAACACATGTTAATATACCATACTACAAACAGACACGTGTTAATATACCATACTACAAACAAATGTGTTAACATACCATACTACAAACAAACACATGTTAATATACCATACTACAAACACATGTTAATATACCATACTACAAACAGACACGTGTTAATATACCATACTACAAACAAACACATGTTAATATACCATACTACAAACAAACACATGTTAATATACCATACTACAAACAAACACATGTTAATATACCATACTACAAACAAACACACGTCAATATACCATACTACAAACACATGTTAATATACCATACTACAAACAAACACATGTTAATATACCATACTACAAACAAACACACGTTAATATACCATACTACAAACACATGTTAATATACCATACTACAAACACATGTTAATATACCATACTACAAACAAACACACGTTAATATACCATACTACAAACACATGTTAATATACCATACTACAAACACATGTTAATATACCATACTACAAACAAATGTGTTAACATACCATACTACAAACAAACACATGTTAATATACCATACTACAAACACATGTTAATATACCATACTACAAACAAACACGTGTTAATATACCATACTACAAACAAACACATGTTAATATACCATACTACAAACACACACATGTTAATATACCATACTACAAACACACACATGTTAATATACCATACTACAAACAAACACATGTTAATATACCATACTACAAACAAACACATGTTAATATACCATACTACAAACAAACACACGTTAATATACCATACTACAAACAAACACGTGTTAATATACCATACTACAAACACACACGTGTTAATATACCATACTACAAACAAACACGTGTTAATATACCATACTACAAACAAACACATGTTAATATACCATACTACAAACAAACACACGTTAATATACCATACTACAAACAAACACGTGTTAATATACCATACTACAAACAAACACATGTTAATATACCATACTACAAACAAACACATGTTAATATACCATACTACAAACACATGTTAATATACCATACTACAAACACATGTTAATATACCATACTACAAACAAATGTGTTAACATACCATACTACAAACAAACACATGTTAATATACCATACTACAAACAAACACATGTTAATATACCATACTACAAACACATGTTAATATACCATACTACAAACACATGTTAATATACCATACTACAAACAAACACATGTTAATATACCATACTACAAACACATGTTAATATACCATACTACAAACACATGTTAACATACCATACTACAAACAAACACATGTTAACATACCATACTACAAACAAACACATGTTAACATACCATACTACAAACAAACACATGTTAATATACCATACTACAAACACATGTTAATATACCATACTACAAACAAACACATGTTAATATACCATACTACAAACACATGTTAATATACCATACTACAAACAAACACATGTTAATATACCATACTACAAACACACACGTGTTAATATACCATACTACAAACACATGTTAATATACCATACTACAAACACATGTTAATATACCATACTACAAACACATGTTAACATACCATACTACAAACAAACACATGTTAACATACCATACTACAAACACACACATGTTAATATACCATACTACAAACACATGTTAATATACCATACTACAAACAAACACATGTTAACATACCATACTACAAACAAATGTGTTAACATACCATACTACAAACAGACACGTGTTAATATACCATACTACAAACAAACACATGTTAACATACCATACTACAAACAAACACATGTTAACATACCATACTACAAACAAACACATGTTAACATACCATACTACAAACAAATGTGTTAACATACCATACTACAAACAAACACATGTTAACATACCATACTACAAACAGACACGTGTTAATATACCATACTACAAACAAACACATGTTAATATACCATACTACAAACAAACACATGTTAACATACCATACTACAAACAAACACATGTTAACATACCATACTACAAACAAATGTGTTAACATACCATACTACAAACAGACACGTGTTAATATACCATACTACAAACAAACACATGTTAATATACCATACTACAAACAAACATGTGTTAATATACCATACTACAAACAAACACATGTTAACATACCATACTACAAACAAACACATGTTAACATACCATACTACAAACAAATGTGTTAACATACCATACTACAAACAGACACGTGTTAATATACCATACTACAAACAAACACATGTTAATATACCATACTACAAACAAACATGTGTTAATATACCATACTACAAACACACACATGTTAACATACCATACTACAAACAAATGTGTTAACATACCATACTACAAACAGACACGTGTTAATATACCATACTACAAACAAACACATGTTAATATACCATACTACAAACAAATGTGTTAATATACCATACTACAAACAAACACATGTTAATATACCATACTACAAACAAATGTGTTAACATACCATACTACAAACAAACACATGTTAACATACCATACTACAAACAAATGTGTTAACATACCATACTACAAACAGACACGTGTTAATATACCATACTACAAACAAACACATGTTAATATACCATACTACAAACAAACATGTGTTAATATACCATACTACAAACACATGTGTTAACATACCATACTACAAACAAACACATGTTAACATACCATACTACAAACAAATGTGTTAATATACCATACTACAAACAAACACATGTTAATATACCATACTACAAACAAATGTGTTAACATACCATACTACAAACAAACACATGTTAACATACCATACTACAAACAAATGTGTTAACATACCATACTACAAACAAACATGTGTTAATATACCATACTACAAACACATGTGTTAACATACCATACTACAAACAAACACATGTTAACATACCATACTACAAACAAATGTGTTAATATACCATACTACAAACAAACACATGTTAATATACCATACTACAAACAAACACATGTTAATATACCATACTACAAACACATGTTAATATACCATACTACAAACAAACATGTGTTAATATACCATACTACAAACACATGTTAATATACCATACTACAAACAGACACGTGTTAATATACCATACTACAAACACATGTTAATATACCATACTACAAACAAACATGTGTTAATATACCATACTACAAACACATGTTAATATACCATACTACAAACAGACACGTGTTAATATACCATACTACAAACACATGTTAATATACCATACTACAAACACATGTTAATATACCATACTACAAACAAACACATGTTAACATACCATACTACAAACAAATGTGTTAACATACCATACTACAAACAAACAAATGTTAACATACCATACTACAAACAAATGTGTTAACATACCATACTACAAACAGACACGTGTTAATATACCATACTACAAACAAACACATGTTAATATACCATACTACAAACAGACACGTGTTAATATACCATACTACAAACACATGTTAATATACCATACTACAAACAAACACATGTTAATATACCATACTACAAACACATGTTAATATACCATACTACAAACACATGTTAACATACCATACTACAAACAAACACATGTTAACATACCATACTACAAACAAACACATGTTAACATACCATACTACAAACAAACACATGTTAATATACCATACTACAAACACATGTTAATATACCATACTACAAACAAACACATGTTAATATACCATACTACAAACACATGTTAATATACCATACTACAAACAAACACATGTTAATATACCATACTACAAACACACACGTGTTAATATACCATACTACAAACACATGTTAATATACCATACTACAAACACATGTTAATATACCATACTACAAACACATGTTAACATACCATACTACAAACAAACACATGTTAACATACCATACTACAAACAAATGTGTTAACATACCATACTACAAACAAACACATGTTAATATACCATACTACAAACACACACATGTTAATATACCATACTACAAACACATGTTAATATACCATACTACAAACAAACACATGTTAACATACCATACTACAAACAAATGTGTTAACATACCATACTACAAACAGACACGTGTTAATATACCATACTACAAACAAACACATGTTAACATACCATACTACAAACAAACACATGTTAACATACCATACTACAAACAAACACATGTTAACATACCATACTACAAACAAATGTGTTAACATACCATACTACAAACAAACACATGTTAACATACCATACTACAAACAGACACGTGTTAATATACCATACTACAAACAAACACATGTTAATATACCATACTACAAACAAACACATGTTAACATACCATACTACAAACAAACACATGTTAACATACCATACTACAAACAAATGTGTTAACATACCATACTACAAACAGACACGTGTTAATATACCATACTACAAACAAACACATGTTAATATACCATACTACAAACAAACATGTGTTAATATACCATACTACAAACAAACACATGTTAACATACCATACTACAAACAAACACATGTTAACATACCATACTACAAACAAATGTGTTAACATACCATACTACAAACAGACACGTGTTAATATACCATACTACAAACAAACACATGTTAATATACCATACTACAAACAAACATGTGTTAATATACCATACTACAAACACACACATGTTAACATACCACACTACAAACAAATGTGTTAACATACCATACTACAAACAGACACGTGTTAATATACCATACTACAAACAAACACATGTTAATATACCATACTACAAACAAATGTGTTAATATACCATACTACAAACAAACACATGTTAATATACCATACTACAAACAAATGTGTTAACATACCATACTACAAACAAACACATGTTAACATACCATACTACAAACAAATGTGTTAACATACCATACTACAAACAGACACGTGTTAATATACCATACTACAAACAAACACATGTTAATATACCATACTACAAACAAACATGTGTTAATATACCATACTACAAACACATGTGTTAACATACCATACTACAAACAAACACATGTTAACATACCATACTACAAACAAATGTGTTAATATACCATACTACAAACAAACACATGTTAATATACCATACTACAAACAAATGTGTTAACAAACCATACTACAAACAAACACATGTTAACATACCATACTACAAACAAATGTGTTAACATACCATACTACAAACAAACATGTGTTAATATACCATACTACAAACACATGTGTTAACATACCATACTACAAACAAACACATGTTAACATACCATACTACAAACAAATGTGTTAATATACCATACTACAAACAAACACATGTTAATATACCATACTACAAACAAACACATGTTAATATACCATACTACAAACACATGTTAATATACCATACTACAAACAAACATGTGTTAATATACCATACTACAAACACATGTTAATATACCATACTACAAACAGACACGTGTTAATATACCATACTACAAACACATGTTAATATACCATACTACAAACAAACATGTGTTAATATACCATACTACAAACACATGTTAATATACCATACTACAAACAGACACGTGTTAATATACCATACTACAAACACATGTTAATATACCATACTACAAACACATGTTAATATACCATACTACAAACAAACACATGTTAACATACCATACTACAAACAAATGTGTTAACATACCATACTACAAACAAACACATGTTAACATACCATACTACAAACAAATGTGTTAACATACCATACTACAAACAGACACGTGTTAATATACCATACTACAAACAAACACATGTTAATATACCATACTACAAACAGACACGTGTTAATATACCATACTACAAACAAACACATGTTAATATACCATACTACAAACAAACACATGTTAATATACCATACTACAAACACATGTTAATATACCATACTACAAACAAACATGTGTTAATATACCATACTACAAACACATGTTAATATACCATACTACAAACAGACACGTGTTAATATACCATACTACAAACACATGTTAATATACCATACTACAAACACATGTTAATATACCATACTACAAACACATGTTAATATACCATACTACAAACAAACACATGTTAACATACCATACTACAAACAAATGTGTTAACATACCATACTACAAACAAACACATGTTAACATACCATACTACAAACAAATGTGTTAACATACCATACTACAAACAGACACGTGTTAATATACCATACTACAAACAAACACATGTTAACATACCATACTACAAACAAACACATGTTAACATACCATACTACAAACAAACACATGTTAACATACCATACTACAAACAAATGTGTTAACATACCATACTACAAACAAACACATGTTAACATACCATACTACAAACAGACACGTGTTAATATACCATACTACAAACAAACACATGTTAATATACCATACTACAAACAAACACATGTTAACATACCATACTACAAACAAACACATGTTAACATACCATACTACAAACAAATGTGTTAACATACCATACTACAAACACATGTTAATATACCATACTACAAACAGACACGTGTTAATATACCATACTACAAACACATGTTAATATACCATACTACAAACACATGTTAATATACCATACTACAAACAAACACATGTTAACATACCATACTACAAACAAATGTGTTAACATACCATACTACAAACAAACACATGTTAACATACCATACTACAAACAAATGTGTTAACATACCATACTACAAACAGACACGTGTTAATATACCATACTACAAACAAACACATGTTAATATACCATACTACAAACAGACACGTGTTAATATACCATACTACAAACAAACACATGTTAATATACCATACTACAAACAAACACATGTTAATATACCATACTACAAACACATGTTAATATACCATACTACAAACAAACATGTGTTAATATACCATACTACAAACACATGTTAATATACCATACTACAAACAGACACGTGTTAATATACCATACTACAAACACATGTTAATATACCATACTACAAACACATGTTAATATACCATACTACAAACACATGTTAATATACCATACTACAAACAAACACATGTTAACATACCATACTACAAACAAATGTGTTAACATACCATACTACAAACAAACACATGTTAACATACCATACTACAAACAAATGTGTTAACATACCATACTACAAACAGACACGTGTTAATATACCATACTACAAACAAACACATGTTAACATACCATACTACAAACAAACACATGTTAACATACCATACTACAAACAAACACATGTTAACATACCATACTACAAACAAATGTGTTAACATACCATACTACAAACAAACACATGTTAACATACCATACTACAAACAGACACGTGTTAATATACCATACTACAAACAAACACATGTTAATATACCATACTACAAACAAACACATGTTAACATACCATACTACAAACAAACACATGTTAACATACCATACTACAAACAAATGTGTTAACATACCATACTACAAACAGACACGTGTTAATATACCATACTACAAACAAACACATGTTAATATACCATACTACAAACAAACATGTGTTAATATACCATACTACAAACAAACACATGTTAACATACCATACTACAAACAAACACATGTTAACATACCATACTACAAACAAATGTGTTAACATACCATACTACAAACAGACACGTGTTAATATACCATACTACAAACAAACACATGTTAATATACCATACTACAAACAAACATGTGTTAATATACCATACTACAAACACACACATGTTAACATACCATACTACAAACAAATGTGTTAACATACCATACTACAAACAGACATGTGTTAATATACCATACTACAAACAAACACATGTTAATATACCATACTACAAACAAATGTGTTAATATACCATACTACAAACAAACACATGTTAATATACCATACTACAAACAAATGTGTTAACATACCATACTACAAACAAACACATGTTAACATACCATACTACAAACAAATGTGTTAACATACCATACTACAAACAGACACGTGTTAATATACCATACTACAAACAAACACATGTTAATATACCATACTACAAACAAACATGTGTTAATATACCATACTACAAACACATGTGTTAACATACCATACTACAAACAAACACATGTTAACATACCATACTACAAACAAATGTGTTAATATACCATACTACAAACAAACACATGTTAATATACCATACTACAAACAAATGTGTTAACATACCATACTACAAACAAACACATGTTAACATACCATACTACAAACAAATGTGTTAACATACCATACTACAAACAAACATGTGTTAATATACCATACTACAAACACATGTGTTAACATACCATACTACAAACAAACACATGTTAACATACCATACTACAAACAAATGTGTTAATATACCATACTACAAACAAACACATGTTAATATACCATACTACAAACAAACACATGTTAATATACCATACTACAAACACATGTTAATATACCATACTACAAACAAACATGTGTTAATATACCATACTACAAACACATGTTAATATACCATACTACAAACAGACATGTGTTAATATACCATACTACAAACACATGTTAATATACCATACTACAAACAAACATGTGTTAATATACCATACTACAAACACATGTTAATATACCATACTACAAACAGACACGTGTTAATATACCATACTACAAACACATGTTAATATACCATACTACAAACACATGTTAATATACCATACTACAAACAAACACATGTTAACATACCATACTACAAACAAATGTGTTAACATACCATACTACAAACAAACACATGTTAACATACCATACTACAAACAAATGTGTTAACATACCATACTACAAACAGACACATGTTAATATACCATACTACAAACAAACACATGTTAATATACCATACTACAAACAGACACGTGTTAATATACCATACTACAAACACATGTTAATATACCATACTACAAACAAACACATGTTAATATACCATACTACAAACACATGTTAATATACCATACTACAAACACATGTTAACATACCATACTACAAACAAACACATGTTAACATACCATACTACAAACAAACACATGTTAACATACCATACTACAAACAAACACATGTTAATATACCATACTACAAACACATGTTAATATACCATACTACAAACAAACACATGTTAATATACCATACTACAAACACATGTTAATATACCATACTACAAACAAACACATGTTAATATACCATACTACAAACACACACGTGTTAATATACCATACTACAAACACATGTTAATATACCATACTACAAACACATGTTAATATACCATACTACAAACACATGTTAACATACCATACTACAAACAAACACATGTTAACATACCATACTACAAACAAATGTGTTAACATACCATACTACAAACAAACACATGTTAATATACCATACTACAAACAAACACATGTTAACATACCATACTACAAACAAATGTGTTAACATACCATACTACAAACAGACACGTGTTAATATACCATACTACAAACAAACACATGTTAACATACCATACTACAAACAAACACATGTTAACATACCATACTACAAACAAACACATGTTAACATACCATACTACAAACAAATGTGTTAACATACCATACTACAAACAAACACATGTTAACATACCATACTACAAACAGACACGTGTTAATATACCATACTACAAACAAACACATGTTAATATACCATACTACAAACAAACACATGTTAACATACCATACTACAAACAAACACATGTTAACATACCATACTACAAACAAATGTGTTAACATACCATACTACAAACAGACACGTGTTAATATACCATACTACAAACAAACACATGTTAATATACCATACTACAAACAAACATGTGTTAATATACCATACTACAAACAAACACATGTTAACATACCATACTACAAACAAACACATGTTAACATACCATACTACAAACAAATGTGTTAACATACCATACTACAAACAGACACGTGTTAATATACCATACTACAAACAAACACATGTTAATATACCATACTACAAACAAACATGTGTTAATATACCATACTACAAACACACACATGTTAACATACCACACTACAAACAAATGTGTTAACATACCATACTACAAACAGACACGTGTTAATATACCATACTACAAACAAACACATGTTAATATACCATACTACAAACAAATGTGTTAATATACCATACTACAAACAAACACATGTTAATATACCATACTACAAACAAATGTGTTAACATACCATACTACAAACAAACACATGTTAACATACCATACTACAAACAAATGTGTTAACATACCATACTACAAACAGACACGTGTTAATATACCATACTACAAACAAACACATGTTAATATACCATACTACAAACAAACATGTGTTAATATACCATACTACAAACACATGTGTTAACATACCATACTACAAACAAACACATGTTAACATACCATACTACAAACAAATGTGTTAATATACCATACTACAAACAAACACATGTTAATATACCATACTACAAACAAATGTGTTAACAAACCATACTACAAACAAACACATGTTAACATACCATACTACAAACAAATGTGTTAACATACCATACTACAAACAAACATGTGTTAATATACCATACTACAAACACATGTGTTAACATACCATACTACAAACAAACACATGTTAACATACCATACTACAAACAAATGTGTTAATATACCATACTACAAACAAACACATGTTAATATACCATACTACAAACAAACACATGTTAATATACCATACTACAAACACATGTTAATATACCATACTACAAACAAACATGTGTTAATATACCATACTACAAACACATGTTAATATACCATACTACAAACAGACACGTGTTAATATACCATACTACAAACACATGTTAATATACCATACTACAAACAAACATGTGTTAATATACCATACTACAAACACATGTTAATATACCATACTACAAACAGACACGTGTTAATATACCATACTACAAACACATGTTAATATACCATACTACAAACACATGTTAATATACCATACTACAAACAAACACATGTTAACATACCATACTACAAACAAATGTGTTAACATACCATACTACAAACAAACACATGTTAACATACCATACTACAAACAAATGTGTTAACATACCATACTACAAACAGACACGTGTTAATATACCATACTACAAACAAACACATGTTAATATACCATACTACAAACAGACATGTGTTAATATACCATACTACAAACAAACACATGTTAATATACCATACTACAAACAAACACATGTTAATATACCATACTACAAACACATGTTAATATACCATACTACAAACAAACATGTGTTAATATACCATACTACAAACACATGTTAATATACCATACTACAAACAGACACGTGTTAATATACCATACTACAAACACATGTTAATATACCATACTACAAACACATGTTAATATACCATACTACAAACACATGTTAATATACCATACTACAAACAAACACATGTTAACATACCATACTACAAACAAATGTGTTAACATACCATACTACAAACAAACACATGTTAACATACCATACTACAAACAAATGTGTTAACATACCATACTACAAACAGACACGTGTTAATATACCATACTACAAACAAACACATGTTAATATACCATACTACAAACAGACACGTGTTAATATACCATACTACAAACAAACACATGTTAATATACCATACTACAAACAAACACATGTTAATATACCATACTACAAACACATGTTAATATACCATACTACAAACAGACATGTGTTAATATACCATACTACAAACACATGTTAATATACCATACTACAAACAAACACATGTTAATATACCATACTACAAACAAACATGTGTTAATATACCATACTACAAACAAACACATGTTAATATACCATACTACAAACAAACACATGTTAATATACCATACTACAAACAAACACATGTTAATATACCATACTACAAACAAACACACGTTAATATACCATACTACAAACACATGTTAATATACCATACTACAAACAAACACATGTTAATATACCATACTACAAACAAACACACGTTAATATACCATACTACAAACAAACACACGTTAATATACCATACTACAAACAAACATGTGTTAATATACCATACTACAAACAAACATGTGTTAATATACCATACTACAAACAAACACACGTTAATATACCATACTACAAACAAACACACGTTAATATACCATACTACAAACACACACGTGTCTTAGGTCGTTCATGTGACTCATTAGCCGTGTTCGGAACGGTTCACTCATTCACTCACTAATCATGTAGTTGTAGTGATGGGATGATGATCAAATGAGTTAGTTTTCACAAAAGCGTGTTTCTAGGGATCAGTTAGTTTCCTGTCAGTTCTCACAAACACTTCAACAGGAAGGAAGCTGGGGGGAATTTACAATGTTTGTGTTGTCGAGTTGAAAGCGTGTTTTTGTGATACATGGATACACAGGATAACACATCAAAGCACAAATATATACACTATCATACATAAAGACTCAAATCCCCTTCCCCCACAGATAGCAATTAAATATTGTGTAGAAAAAGAAGGTTGCGCTTCAACAATGGGTTTCTCAGTGGAGTGCTGCCAAACCCCCAAAAAAGGCTGAAAGGGCACATCTTAGTTTTCAAAGTCAAGGAGGACAACATACTCACATTTCACTTGATTTACACTTGATTTCACATCACAGAAAAAAATAAAAAAATGCTTACGCGTTTCCGCAAAGAGCCTTCTTCAAAGCAATTAAATATTTACTCTCCTGTGTGGATTATCATGTGTCTCTTCAAGCTTGTTTTATGACCAAAACTTTGACCACAGACTGAGCAAAGAAATGGTTTCTCTCCTGTGTGGACTATCATGTGTATGTTCAAGTCTCTTTTATCACGAAAACCTTTACCACAGACTGAGCAAATACATGGTTGCTCTCCTGTGTGGACTATCATGTGTCTGTTCAAGGATGTTTTTTGACCAAAACCTTTACCACAGACTGAGCAAATAAATTGCTTCTCACCTGTGTGGACTATCATGTGTCTGTTCAAGTCTGTTTTTTGACCAAAACCTTTACCACAGACTGAGCAAAGAAATGGTTTCTCTCCTGTGTGGACTAGCATGTGTAGCAGTGACGACAGGAACGTTTCCTCCTGAACTATTTACTGACAAACTATATTATCCAAAGCTCCAATAGCTTCACAGCAAGTAGACGTTTGGCTGAATCTACTATCTAACCGTGTGAAGCTGGCAGAGCTGACTCTTCTAGCCATGGAACGTGACATCACATTACAGTATCACATCATAAGTGAAATCACTACATCATCAGTGAAATCAATGACTTCAATTATGACGTCATCACTGTGGCATGATAACCTTCAACAGTGACATCATGTCAAGAGTGACCTCACCGGTGAAATGATCAATGATGACATTATCATAAATTATGACATCACTGTTGACATCCTTGGTGACATAGTCATCATTGACAACAGCACTGACATCATCAGCGACATCTAACAGTACCCCCCCCCCCCCCCCCCCCTACGGGTGTCACTTGGTCCCTGGCCGAACTCATTGAACTCCCAAAGAGGGTCCAAACCGGTGTGGGAAGGGTCAAGGATGAATTGTCGAGGGACCCACCGGAACTGATGGTGCCTGCAGTTCAGGAACAGAGAGTTCTGGTGCTGCAGGCTTTCTATTCCTGAGCTGTGGAGGAATATTTGTTATATATAACAAATATTATATATTATATATTGGTATATTAACACGTGTTAATATACCATACTACAAACATGTGTTAATATACCATACTACAAACACACACGTGTTAATATACCATACTACAAACAAACACATGTTAATATACCATACTACAAACAAACATGTGTTAATATACCATACTACAAACAAACACATGTTAATATACCATACTACAAACAAACACATGTTAATATACCATACTACAAACAAACACGTGTTAATATACCATACTACAAACAAACATGTGTTAATATACCATACTACAAACAAACACATGTTAATATACCATACTACAAACACACACGTGTTAATATACCATACTACAAACAAACATGTGTTAATATACCATACTACAAACAGACACATGTTAATATACCATACTACAAACAAACACATGTTAATATACCATACTACAAACAAACACGTGTTAATATACCATACTACAAACACACACGTGTTAATATACCATACTACAAACACACACGTGTTAATATACCATACTACAAACAAACACATGTTAATATACCATACTACAAACAAACATGTGTTAATATACCATACTACAAACAAACACATGTTAATATACCATACTACAAACAAACACACGTTAATATACCATACTACAAACAAACACATGTTAATATACCATACTACAAACAAACATGTGTTAATATACCATACTACAAACAAACACATGTTAATATACCATACTACAAACACACACGTGTTAATATACCATACTACAAACAAACATGTGTTAATATACCATACTACAAACAAACACATGTTAATATACCATACTACAAACAAACATGTGTTAATATACCATACTACAAACAAACACATGTTAATATACCATACTACAAACAAACACATGTTAATATACCATACTACAAACAAACACATGTTAATATACCATACTACAAACAAACATGTGTTAATATACCATACTACAAACAAACACATGTTAATATACCATACTACAAACACACACGTGTTAATATACCATACTACAAACACACACGTGTTAATATACCATACTACAAACAAACATGTGTTAATATACCATACTACAAACAAACACATGTTAATATACCATACTACAAACAGACACATGTTAATATACCATACTACAAACAAACACATGTTAACACATTCAGTGCCAAGGACGTCTGTGCACGTCCTAAAAAAAAGTAACGTTCAGTGCCAAGGACGTCTGTGGACGTCCTAAAATCATAATTCATATTATTCCATAATTCTGCTGTTTAAGGTCGTACCCAGCCAGTGAGCATGAATCCCTTCAAGGGATCACACGGCGCCACCTTAAACATCGTCACAGGAGCTGCTCCACCCACCTCAGATCCTTTACTTTGTACAGGAGACAGCGGAGAAAGCCGTGGAAACCGATGCATGCTTTGTGCCAGAGCCGTATATATTGCTCCGTCTACAGCGAGAGTGGGCTCGGCTGCATCCGCGCTCACAACTGAGCTCTTATGCTTCTATCTATCTCCACACGATTTCCTAGAAAGCCATCCGAAGCCGAACGGGCCAAGCCTTTTCGTTCAGTCGCGTTTGCCAGCGCGCATCATTTCCTTGATGCCCATCAAGGAAATGATGCGCGCAGCAAAGCTGGGATCTGTCCGGGGCAAAAACGGAGTCGAGAAAGCAAAGTCTGTGCGTGTGGGAGGAGCCCGCAGCTCAGAGGTGGAGAGGGGGGGGGGGGGGGGGGGGGGGAGAGGGGTGTGTGGCTGCACAGAAACCACACCACACGCCACCACATCAGAAAACACCAGCCAGAGTCAGTGAAAATGTGCTCGAAATTAGAGTGCAAAAGGTATTCATAAAAGGGGCTATATCTTGGAAAGAAAAAAAAAACGACAGAAAACCGTTGAAAGTGCACTTTTTTGAGAGGCTGTAATTTCATAATGGAACTGTCTAGAAACAAAATTTCTTCTTTGGAAGAAGCAGGAGTGTTCAATCTTTCATTAAAGTCCAGCCCCGTTAATATAGCCATAATAGAAAAAATTCTATAGCTGTTTTCAACTGAATGGAAGTGAATCTGGCACAGGCTCCAGACAATTTTACTGAAGCGCTGTGGCACTGAATGTGTTAATATACCATACTACAAACAAACACATGTTAATATACCATACTACAAACAAACATGTGTTAATATACCATACTACAAACACACACATGTTAATATACCATACTACAAACAAACGTGTTAATATACCATACTACAAACAAACACATGTTAATATACCAGACTACAAACAAACATGTGTTAATATACCATACTACAAACACATGTTAATATACCATACTACAAACAAACATGTGTTAATATACCATACTACAAACAAACATGTGTTAATATACCATACTACACACACATGTTAATATACCATACTACAAACACACACGTGTTAATATACCATACTACAAACAAACACATGTTAATATACCATACTACAAACAAACACATGTTAATATACCATACTACAAACAAACACATGTTAATATACCATACTACAAACACATGTTAATATACCATACTACAAACAAACATGTGTTAATATACCATACTACAAACACATGTTAATATACCATACTACAAACAAACACGTGTTAATATACCATACTACAAACACATGTTAATATACCATACTACAAACAAACACGTGTTAATATACCATACTACAAACACATGTTAATATACCATACTACAAACAAACGTGTTAATATACCATACTACAAACAAACACATGTTAATATACCATACTACAAACACATGTTAATATACCATACTACAAACAAACACATGTTAATATACCATACTACAAACACATGTTAATATACCATACTACAAACACACACGTGTTAATATACCATACTACAAACAAACACATGTTAATATACCATACTACAAACAAACACATGTTAATATACCATACTACAAACAAACACGTGTTAATATACCATACTACAAACAAACATGTGTTAATATACCATACTACAAACAAACACATGTTAATATACTAGGGGTGTCACGATACACTCAGTTCACGATACGATACGTATCACGATACTGGGTTCACGATAACGATACGATACGATACGATTTTAACAATATTTTTTTAAACTTGAATTAATGACAATATATGACTGGAAAAGTAGTATTTTATTTGAAATGCACAAATACAAAACATGCTGTTGTGGGAAATTGTTATTACAATAACAACTAGAAAAAACATGAGATTGGAGATAAGGCTTATCTTGAAATAGAATGAGTTACACCGTCACTTAGATTTACTTTGAACTAAAAGGTTTCTCAGCAGTATAAATTCTCATTATGCATCTTCAGTTTTTCTTCAAACTCAAACAAGACTTTTCTTAGTCTATTTTTTATGCATCTTCAGTTTTTCCTGTCAAGTAAACAGTTTTGCCAGAAACTCAATTGAATGGTTTCTCTCCTGTATAACTTCTCGTGTGTCTCTTCAGAGACACATGTGAACTACTTTCCACACATTGAACTTCAACAAACAAAGACGTTTCTTAGTCTATTTTTTGAAAAAAAAAAAAAAAATTTTTTTTTTTTTTTTTTTTTTTTTTGGCGATATGAGATTTCATCTCAACGATACATATCGTGACGTTTTACTATCGCGAAATTTCGTGGGACGATATATTGTGACACCCCTATAATATACCATACTACAAACACGTGTTAATATACCATACTACAAACACACACATGTTAATATACCATACTACAAACAAACACGTGTTAATATACCATACTACAAACAAACACATGTTAATATACCATACTACAAACAAACACATGTTAATATACCATACTACAAACAAACACACGTTAATATACCATACTACAAACAAACACACTTTAATATACCATACTACAAACAAACACATGTTAATATACCATACTACAAACAAACATGTGTTAATATACCATACTACAAACAAACACATGTTAATATACCATACTACAAACAAACACGTGTTAATATACCATACTACAAACAAACACATGTTAATATACCATACTACAAACAAACACATGTTAATATACCATACTACAAACAAACACATGTTAATATACCATACTACAAACAAACACATGTTAATATACCATACTACAAACAAACACATGTTAATATACCATACTACAAACAAACACATGTTAATATACCATACTACAAACAAACACATGTTAATATACCATACTACAAACAAACACATGTTAATATACCATACTACAAACAAACACACGTTAATATACCATACTACAAACAAACACACGTTAATATACCATACTACAAACAAACACATGTTAATATACCATACTACAAACAAACATGTGTTAATATACCATACTACAAACAAACACATGTTAATATACCATACTACAAACAAACACGTGTTAATATACCATACTACAAACAAACACATGTTAATATACCATACTACAAACACATGTTAATATACCATACTACAAACAAACACATGTTAATATACCATACTACAAACACATGTTAATATACCATACTACAAACAGACACGTGTTAATATACCATACTACAAACAAACACATGTTAATATACCAGACTACAAACAAACATGTGTTAATATACCATACTACAAACAAACACATGTTAATATACCATACTACAAACACACACGTGTTAATATACCATACTACAAACAAACACATGTTAATATACCATACTACAAACACATGTTAATATACCATACTACAAACAAACATGTGTTAATATACCATACTACAAACAAACATGTGTTAATATACCATACTACAAACAAACGTGTTAATATACCATACTACAAACAAACACATGTTAATATACCAGACTACAAACAAACACATGTTAATATACCATACTACAAACAAACACACGTTAACTCATTCACTGCCAATATCTGACTGGCATTTTTGGCACAGGCCAAGTATTTCCATAATGTTTGGTCATCTTTCAAGACCCACAGTAAATTCTGTACTAGGACTACAGTGATGTCCAATACCTCGAAATGAAGATCTAAGTCTCTACTTTCACCCCCAAAAAGAAAGTTAGCTTTTAGCATGTTCTGTACTCTACTTATAACCCTTTTTATACACCCCATGTTCACCAAAAAAGCCTGTCTGGGAAGAGAAAAGGGAGAAAAAAGCATTTTTGTAAAAGGGCACAATCTCAGGCATAACTCACTCTCAATTCTTTTATTTTGAACTGTATTGACATCAGACATGTAAATATTATTCGTTAGGACACAAATGACAAAAAAAAAAAAAAATATATATATATATATACACACATGAAGTGCTTTTTTTTACATTCAACAATACAGTTTACTCGGTGTGAGTGTGCAGACAGACAGACAGACAGACAGACAGACAGACACACCGACAGACAGACAGACACACACACACACACACACACACACACACACACACACACACACACACACGATCCCCCTTTTAGATTTCTAACCCAACATAGGATAAGCAATAACCACGCCCTGTGGCGCTGGGATTGGCCAGGAGCAACACTGGAGGGCGAGCAGCCCAGCGATTTCATGAATCAACTGAAGAGCTCTTGAGAAGGACAGCGGGCTGCTGTGAGTGCCTTCTGCCCGCTGCTGCCTAGCTGTTCCTGTGTTTATTTTGATTTGTTCTGGTACACCGTCCTCGTCCATGTCTCCCTGTCATATCTATGATCGTTCCCGTTTTCCCCTCGGCTATTCAACACGTCCTCACCGCCCTCGCAAACTGATCGATCATTTCCTCATTCCTCCGATGATCAAACACATCTCTTGATTACTTTCTCCCGTTTTCTCCTGGCTGGCACAGAGGAAGGCGACTCCAGCTCGGCGTTTCAATGGCGTTTCTCCTATCTGCACAAGGAAGCGTTACCCGTTCTCTGCTTTCCCTCTTGCTCAATTTCAAAACAACAGCTGCGGTATGTGTTTGATCGCGTGCTGTCGGCTACCCTTTGAAGGCAGGGACCTGTGTCTGTGTGACAGGCTGGGCAAGTGTTTGCTGCAGGCGCTGCACCAATAAAAACAAAAACACGTCAAACACGTCCTTGGCGGGGAAGGCCATTGCTGATAACACGTCAAAGACGTCATTGGCGGTGAATGAGTTAATATACCATACTACAAACAAACACACGTTAATATACCATACTACAAACACATGTTAATATACCATACTACAAACAGACACGTGTTAATATACCATACTACAAACAAACACATGTTAATATACCAGACTACAAACAAACATGTGTTAATATACCATACTACAAACAAACACATGTTAATATACCATACTACAAACACACACGTGTTAATATACCATACTACAAACAAACACATGTTAATATACCATACTACAAACACATGTTAATATACCATACTACAAACAAACATGTGTTAATATACCATACTACAAACAAACATGTGTTAATATACCATACTACAAACAAACATGTGTTAATATACCATACTACAAACAAACACATGTTAATATACCAGACTACAAACAAACACATGTTAATATACCATACTACAAACAAACACATGTTAATATACCATACTACAAACACACACGTGTTAATATACCATACTACAAACAAACACGTGTTAATATACCATACTACAAACAAACATGTGTTAATATACCATACTACAAACAAACACATGTTAATATACCATACTACAAACAAACACGTGTTAATATACCATACTACAAACAAACATGTGTTAATATACCATACTACAAACAAACACATGTTAATATACCATACTACAAACAAACATGTGTTAATATACCATACTACAAACAAACATGTGTTAATATACCATACTACAAACACACACATGTTAATATACCATACTACAAACACACACGTGTTAATATACCATACTACAAACAAACACATGTTAATATACCATACTACAAACAAACACATGTTAATATACCATACTACAAACAAACATGTGTTAATATACCATACTACAAACACACACATGTTAATATACCATACTACAAACAAACATGTGTTAATATACCATACTACAAACAAACACATGTTAATATACCAGACTACAAACAAACATGTGTTAATATACCATACTACAAACACATGTTAATATACCATACTACAAACAAACATGTGTTAATATACCATACTACAAACAAACGTGTTAATATACCATACTACAAACACATGTTAATATACCATACTACAAACACACACGTGTTAATATACCATACTACAAACAAACACATGTTAATATACCATACTACAAACAAACACATGTTAATATACCATACTACAAACAAACACATGTTAATATACCATACTACAAACACATGTTAATATACCATACTACAAACAAACATGTGTTAATATACCATACTACAAACACATGTTAATATACCATACTACAAACAAACACGTGTTAATATACCATACTACAAACACATGTTAATATACCATACTACAAACAAACACGTGTTAATATACCATACTACAAACACATGTTAATATACCATACTACAAACAAACATGTGTTAATATACCATACTACAAACACATGTTAATATACCATACTACAAACACACACGTGTTAATATACCATACTACAAACAAACACATGTTAATATACCATACTACAAACAAACACATGTTAATATACCATACTACAAACAAACACATGTTAATATACCATACTACAAACAAACACGTGTTAATATACCATACTACAAACAAACATGTGTTAATATACCATACTACAAACAAACACATGTTAATATACCATACTACAAACACGTGTTAATATACCATACTACAAACACACACATGTTAATATACCATACTACAAACAAACACGTGTTAATATACCATACTACAAACAAACACATGTTAATATACCATACTACAAACAAACACATGTTAATATACCATACTACAAACAAACACACGTTAATATACCATACTACAAACAAACACACGTTAATATACCATACTACAAACAAACACACGTTAATATACCATACTACAAACAAACATGTGTTAATATACCATACTACAAACAAACACATGTTAATATACCATACTACAAACAAACACGTGTTAATATACCATACTACAAACAAACACATGTTAATATACCATACTACAAACAAACACATGTTAATATACCATACTACAAACAAACACATGTTAATATACCATACTACAAACAAACACATGTTAATATACCATACTACAAACAAACACATGTTAATATACCATACTACAAACAAACACATGTTAATATACCATACTACAAACAAACACATGTTAATATACCATACTACAAACAAACACATGTTAATATACCATACTACAAACAAACACACGTTAATATACCATACTACAAACAAACACACGTTAATATACCATACTACAAACAAACACGTGTTAATATACCATACTACAAACAAACACGTGTTAATATACCATACTACAAACAAACACACGTTAATATACCATACTACAAACAAACACACGTTAATATACCATACTACAAACAAACACATGTTAATATACCATACTACAAACAAACACGTGTTAATATACCATACTACAAACAAACACATGTTAATATACCATACTACAAACACATGTTAATATACCATACTACAAACAAACACATGTTAATATACCATACTACAAACACATGTTAATATACCATACTACAAACAGACACGTGAGGTCTCCAGACCATAGTTCAAGCAGAAGGCCACGCACGCGTAATCCGATCTCAACGTGGTCAAAAATCCTAGTATGACGTCTGCTATGACGTCAAACATGACGTCAGTTAATCCTCATATATATAGCAAGGGTTCTACGTCACCTCTCTCTCTCTGGCCGATCATAGCAGCAGCAGCCCACGGCGGTCCATCTCCCTTGAAGCCGGCCTCCGAAGCGTTGTTTTGCGGCTGTTTTGCACCACATCTGCAGACCGAATCAGCACCCACTCCTGGCATGTCGGATCCCGAGCCAGAGCAGTCCTGGACAGTGATGACAGCTTAAACAACGATACTCCGTTCCGGATCAGCCACGGAGCGTATTTGCCCTCCGAGACGCCTGACGACACCGGCGAAGCGGCCGTGCCACAGGCCGCCAACGTAGCCACAATGAGAAGGCACGGGCCGCGCCACAGCTCAGCAGCCGTTCCTGTCCCGGGTGTTCAGGCGTCCAGCCCCAGGCTTCTCCTCCAAGCAGGCATCACAGGCCGTTCCATTCCACGTCGCTGTGGTCAGTTGCACGGCAGGCGCAGACCCCTCTGCTATCACCGGGCAGTTAAGTCTTTACTTTAACCGTAAATAAACGGGAGGTTGCGTGAGTAAAAGACGTCACGTCGCTGCCTGATGACGGTGACGTTATCACCGCACATTGCATACTTCACCATGGAGCATGTCCGAGCATCAGTTAGAATCAGGTTAGAATGAGTGTTTACTGTATAACTTCCAGACCGAAGTCAGACGGCCCAGGGAATGCTAACGCCTTTTTCCGTGTCAAGCTACCCAGTCTTAATACACCACTTCCTGTTCTTAACAAATTTCAAAGTAAAATGCCCTGGCGTTTCTTTTAACTGTGGGAATTAGGAAACAGTGAGACAGTAGACGAAGGTTGGTCGAGGTAGTTTACTTCTATCCATATAAATGTTTACATTCACCGCGGTTAGCAACCAGCAATAACAGACCTAACCCGTAACCGGAAGTACGGTAACCTTAACCCCCCGCTCTTAAAGGCACAAGTCTCCTTTGGCGAATGTCTCTCCTAGTGTCTCGATGTGGGTCACCACATAACCATAAATAATACCAAAGCTAAAATAATTAATACAGTGTCACGCTAGTCATGTAACAAGAGGCTGCGAATCCCACTGTTATCAACCAATCAATCAATCAATCAATCAATCAAACAAACATTTATCGGCAGACGCTTGGTCCATAGATGACACATACACAATTCCAAAAAAAAAAAAAAAAAAAAAAAAAGTACATAAGGGCACAATAAAAGAACAAAGTACATTATAAAAGAGAGTCATACCAGAATTTCCACATATGTGACTGGTATCCCACAGTGCTTAGCCCAAGGTCAGTGAGCAACTTAATAATAACATTCTGAGACACGTTCAATCTACAGATGAACCTGTACCTCAGATCTCTCAGGAGCGCCTGGAAAATGGCCACCCTCGCCTTACAGAACAGGTCGCTAGCACTGCTCCACCTGGGTTTAACGTTAGCCCAGTGAGTGCGCGAGCCAGGCTGCCCGGTCTATCGCCTGGTATATCGTTACTAAGAGAGGAGCTTGTGAAGAACGAACATCCCCACAGTCAAAGCATTTCCCCCAGATATGCATATAAAAACGTTTGTTGCTTTAATAGCCTACAAAAATAGAACGTCCGTTCGTACGTGATGCTAATCCGCTAGCGATGAGCTAACGGTGCGCGTGTACTACTAGGCCTCATCCCATGAGCCACCCCGACCTCCAGGCCTGCACTACCCAGGCTAAGAGCCCATCTCCCAGCCCCACACACCCAGCAGAGCCACCCGACCTCCAGGCAGCATTACATAACAATGAAGCCGCGTGTCTTGTCTATCACGATAGATCTATAATGTGAAGAGCCTGTCCAGCCAATGACGGCTTGAGACTGGCTGCCACAGCTGCCAATCACCCATTTTTATCCCTTTTTATACGTCAAATAACTACTTAAAAAACAAACTGATCAGAAAAATGACCACCTGCACAGGCATTAGCATGATAATGACTATCTAAAAATGATACAAACCACCTTTAAAAAAAAAAAAAAAAAAAAAAAAAAAAATCATCCGACGTATACTGTGATTATTTCGGTCTTGATTTTCCCATCCACTAACATGAGGAGGCGGGCCTCGTGACCCAACACTGGATTCAACCGCCAGAGCGGCGATCTAACATGCAGCGGCTTCACTGAACCAGTGTGATGCCCAGTCCATCTTATGATGGGTCCATGGTTGCAACTAGCAGTCTATGGTGCACTTGCAAGGCGGTGAAACCACTGTTTTTCTTTACTTGTTTATTAACCAGGTCTTTATATCCCATGCATTAAGCGTTACATTTCAGCTCTATAGGGTTGCCGCCAGAATGAACCGGTTGCCCCATGGATCTTTCGGTCTGTCCAGAGTGCCCGAGATGCTATGGCACTTCAGCATCAGTGCGTCTCCAGGCCGGGTCCCGTCAATCACCGTGAATCTGCCCAGACTTCCCCATGGGGGGAAAAGATGGTCGCCATCTGAGGACATCATCACCGGCCGGCACCGTATCTTTTCATTCAAATAGCTAGCTACTAATAATGCTTGCATTCCCATGAATTATTGGCTCGTAATTCTGAAATAATTGTCCCTGAAAGGGCTGAGAGCGCTGAAGCTATTATCATAAGAATCTTGCATCGGGTGAATTCTGTCTGCCTCTCCAGCTAGCGATCCTGTCCACGTGTCATATCGTTTATCCTCAGCTCATCAATCTCATCACGTGATGACTGCTGACCCATACAGCATTGCAGCTAAGCCCAAAATCAGGGGAAAGACCGCTCAGGCCCCAGACCGGCCCCCGGCTCCCCTGTTCCTCATCGCACCTCGTCACCACATGACAAGATCCTGGTTCGTCCTGCACCTCGAGCGGACGCTCCAGAAGTGCAACCTCCCGACAAAGAACTTCTCCAGCCACTCCTTCAGGATCGGAGCGGCCACCTCAGCCGCCGTGCAAGGAGCGTCCTCCGCCTCCCTCCAGCAAACGGGCCGCCGGTCTTCATCAGCATTCTCCAGCTACATCCGCCCGGAGCGGGCGGCCATACCGGCGGCCCAAAGGACCCTCCTCCCTTCATCGGCAAGCATGGCAACGAACAGTGTCCCGGACGTCCGTGCCAAATAATGTCTCGTTGGTGGTGGCTCCCCGAAAAGCAGGGTGCCCAGCAAGGCGCAGTAAATCTCCCGGTTATTTTTTTGGGGGGTAACCCCCTCCTCTGTCCCGGCCTGGCTCGAGGCCGCGTCCGTCCGTCGCGTCTCTCTCTCCCCCCGGGGAGAGGCTGCGTGGCGGCGGGCGCGCGTTGAACACCTCTGACTCTGGGTGGCCGATCCGACCGGACGCTGCGGTCCCTCCCGGGGCACTCGTCCCCGTGGCCTGTCCCGACGTCTCCTGGAGTGGGAGCGGCGGGCTTGACACGGGGCGCCTCGGGCAGGGGGCTGTCTGGTAACCGGACGCCATCCGACCTCGGAACCTGAAAATTAGTGCGGCACGGGGAGCGCTCCACTCCTCGTGTCGTGCGCCTCCGGGTGCCCGTTACTCGCTCTCCCCTTCCGGGGGAGGCGGGGGGCTTAATGCGCTTCCTCCCCGCTCCGTCGCACGAGTGCGGCTTGCGGGTGGAGTCGCCCGGGGGTCCCGTCGTCCTACGTCAACCCCGAGAGAGAGCCAGAGAAAGTCAGGGTCAGTCAGAAGGCCAAGTCAGGGGGCCAAGAAGGCCAAGTTAAAATGGTGAGGCGCCAAGGCGGCCAAGTAGGCCAAGCTGGGAAGCGCCAAGTCAGGTAAGGCGCCATGGCGGCCAGGAAGGCCAAGCCGGGAAGCGCCTTAAGTCAGGTAAGGCGCCATGGCGGCCAGGAAGGCCAAGCCGGAGAAAGTCAGGGTAGTCGCGCCAAGGCAGCCAAGTAGGCCAAGCCGGGAAGCGCCAAGCTAAACATCAATGTACCAAGATCGAAGGCCCGACCGAGTTGGGAGCGCCAGCCGCAAATAACGTAAGTCGCTAAAAAAGGTCGAAGGCCGGAAAAGTACAATCGCGAAGCGCCAAGGCGGCCAGGTAGGCCAAGCTGGGAAGCGCTATCGCGAGGTGCCCGACCGAGTTAGGAGCGCCAGCCGCAAATAGCCGTAAGTCGCAAAAAAGGTCGAAGGCAGGATAAGCACGTACCAAGTAAACATTAACGTATCAAGATCGAAGGCCCGACCGAGTTGGGAGCGCCAGCCGCAAATAGCTGTAAGTCGCTAAAAGGTCGAAGGCCAGAAAAGTACAATCAACTACTGGCGCCTGCAGATCTCAATTAACTTCCGGTAATCAGATCTTCCTTTTGGGGGATCTCCTAGCCCATGCAGGCGCCCTCCTCTGCCTCAAGAGCAGCGCCACTGGCCAATGGAGTCAAGCGCCAAAGCATTTGCCATGCATGCCGATTGCTAAATAAAGTTTGTCTAATCCTACCAACTGGCCTCTCCTGATTGAAGTGAGGTCTCCAGACCATAGTTCAAGCAGAAGGCCACTCACGCGTAATCCGATCTCAACGTGGTCAAAAATCCTAGTATGACGTCTGCTATGACGTCAAACATGACGTCAGTTAATCCTCATATATATAGCAAGGGTTCTACGTCACCTCTCTCTCTCTGGCCGATCATAGCAGCAGCAGCCCACGGCGGTCCATCTCCCTTGAACCCGGCCTCCGAAGCGTTGTTTTGCCCCACCCACCTCCCCAGTCCACCACCAACGAGTCTTGACTCCCGATCCCCCACGGGGGGGGGGATCTCCTAGCCCATGCAGGCGCCCTCCTCTGCCTCAAGAGCAGCGCCACTGGCCAATGGAGTCAACCATACTACAAACAAACACATGTTAATATACCATACTACAAACACACACATGTTAATATACCATACTACAAACAAACACATGTTAATATACCATACTACAAACAAACACATGTTAATATACCATACTACAAACAAACACATGTTAATATACCATACTACAAACACACACATGTTAATATACCATACTACAAACAAACACATGTTAATATACCATACTACAAACAAACACATGTTAATATACCATACTACAAACACACACATGTTAATATACCATACTACAAACAAACACATGTTAATATACCATACTACAAACAAACACATGTTAATATACCATACTACAAACAAACACATGTTAATATACCATACTACAAACAAACACATGTTAATATACCATACTACAAACAAACACATGTTAATATACCATACTACAAACAAACACACGTTAATATACCATACTACAAACAAACACACGTTAATATACCATACTACAAACAAACACACGTTAATATACCATACTACAAACAAACACATGTTAATATACCATACTACAAACAAACACGTGTTAATATACCATACTACAAACAAACACATGTTAATATACCATACTACAAACAAACACGTGTTAATATACCATACTACAAACAAACACATGTTAATATACCATACTACAAACAAACACATGTTAATATACCATACTACAAACAAACACATGTTAATATACCATACTACAAACAAACACATGTTAATATACCATACTACAAACAAACACATGTTAATATACCATACTACAAACAAACACATGTTAATATACCATACTACAAACAAACACACGTTAATATACCATACTACAAACAAACACACGTTAATATACCATACTACAAACAAACACACGTTAATATACCATACTACAAACAAACACACGTTAATATACCATACTACAAACAAACACGTGTTAATATACCATACTACAAACAAACACATGTTAATATACCATACTACAAACAAACACGTGTTAATATACCATACTACAAACAAACACATGTTAATATACCATACTACAAACAAACACGTGTTAATATACCATACTACAAACAAACACGTGTTAATATACCATACTACAAACAAACACGTGTTAATATACCATACTACAAACACATGTTAATATACCATACTACAAACACATGTTAATATACCATACTACAAACAAACACATGTTAATATACCATACTACAAACACATGTTAATATACCATACTACAAACAGACACGTGTTAATATACCATACTACAAACAAACACATGTTAATATACCATACTACAAACAAACACATGTTAATATACCATACTACAAACAAACACATGTTAATATACCATACTACAAACACATGTTAATATACCATACTACAAACAGACACGTGTTAATATACCATACTACAAACAAACATGTGTTAATATACCATACTACAAACAAACACATGTTAATATACCATACTACAAACAAACACATGTTAATATACCATACTACAAACAAACACATGTTAATATACCATACTACAAACACACACGTGTTAATATACCATACTACAAACAAACATGTGTTAATATACCATACTACAAACAAACACACGTTAATATACCATACTACAAACAAACACGTGTTAATATACCATACTACAAACACACACGTGTTAATATACCATACTACAAACAAACACGTGTTAATATACCATACTACAAACAAACACATGTTAATATACCATACTACAAACAAACACACGTTAATATACCATACTACAAACAAACACGTGTTAATATACCATACTACAAACAAACACATGTTAATATACCATACTACAAACAAACACATGTTAATATACCATACTACAAACACATGTTAATATACCATACTACAAACACATGTTAATATACCATACTACAAACAAATGTGTTAACATACCATACTACAAACAAACACATGTTAATATACCATACTACAAACAAACACATGTTAATATACCATACTACAAACACATGTTAATATACCATACTACAAACACATGTTAATATACCATACTACAAACAAACACATGTTAATATACCATACTACAAACACATGTTAATATACCATACTACAAACACATGTTAACATACCATACTACAAACAAACACATGTTAACATACCATACTACAAACAAACACATGTTAACATACCATACTACAAACAAACACATGTTAATATACCATACTACAAACACATGTTAATATACCATACTACAAACAAACACATGTTAATATACCATACTACAAACACATGTTAATATACCATACTACAAACAAACACATGTTAATATACCATACTACAAACACACACGTGTTAATATACCATACTACAAACACATGTTAATATACCATACTACAAACACATGTTAATATACCATACTACAAACACATGTTAACATACCATACTACAAACAAACACATGTTAACATACCATACTACAAACACACACATGTTAATATACCATACTACAAACACATGTTAATATACCATACTACAAACAAACACATGTTAACATACCATACTACAAACAAATGTGTTAACATACCATACTACAAACAGACACGTGTTAATATACCATACTACAAACAAACACATGTTAACATACCATACTACAAACAAACACATGTTAACATACCATACTACAAACAAACACATGTTAACATACCATACTACAAACAAATGTGTTAACATACCATACTACAAACAAACACATGTTAACATACCATACTACAAACAGACACGTGTTAATATACCATACTACAAACAAGCACATGTTAATATACCATACTACAAACAAACACATGTTAACATACCATACTACAAACAAACACATGTTAACATACCATACTACAAACAAATGTGTTAACATACCATACTACAAACAGACACGTGTTAATATACCATACTACAAACAAACACATGTTAATATACCATACTACAAACAAACATGTGTTAATATACCATACTACAAACAAACACATGTTAACATACCATACTACAAACAAACACATGTTAACATACCATACTACAAACAAATGTGTTAACATACCATACTACAAACAGACACGTGTTAATATACCATACTACAAACAAACACATGTTAATATACCATACTACAAACAAACATGTGTTAATATACCATACTACAAACACACACATGTTAACATACCATACTACAAACAAATGTGTTAACATACCATACTACAAACAGACACGTGTTAATATACCATACTACAAACAAACACATGTTAATATACCATACTACAAACAAATGTGTTAATATACCATACTACAAACAAACACATGTTAATATACCATACTACAAACAAATGTGTTAACATACCATACTACAAACAAACACATGTTAACATACCATACTACAAACAAATGTGTTAACATACCATACTACAAACAGACACGTGTTAATATACCATACTACAAACAAACACATGTTAATATACCATACTACAAACAAACATGTGTTAATATACCATACTACAAACACATGTGTTAACATACCATACTACAAACAAACACATGTTAACATACCATACTACAAACAAATGTGTTAATATACCATACTACAAACAAACACATGTTAATATACCATACTACAAACAAATGTGTTAACATACCATACTACAAACAAACACATGTTAACATACCATACTACAAACAAATGTGTTAACATACCATACTACAAACAAACATGTGTTAATATACCATACTACAAACACATGTGTTAACATACCATACTACAAACAAACACATGTTAACATACCATACTACAAACAAATGTGTTAATATACCATACTACAAACAAACACATGTTAATATACCATACTACAAACAAACACATGTTAATATACCATACTACAAACACATGTTAATATACCATACTACAAACAAACATGTGTTAATATACCATACTACAAACACATGTTAATATACCATACTACAAACAGACACGTGTTAATATACCATACTACAAACACATGTTAATATACCATACTACAAACAAACATGTGTTAATATACCATACTACAAACACATGTTAATATACCATACTACAAACAGACACGTGTTAATATACCATACTACAAACACATGTTAATATACCATACTACAAACACATGTTAATATACCATACTACAAACAAACACATGTTAACATACCATACTACAAACAAATGTGTTAACATACCATACTACAAACAAACACATGTTAACATACCATACTACAAACAAATGTGTTAACATACCATACTACAAACAGACACGTGTTAATATACCATACTACAAACAAACACATGTTAATATACCATACTACAAACAGACACGTGTTAATATACCATACTACAAACACATGTTAATATACCATACTACAAACAAACACATGTTAATATACCATACTACAAACACATGTTAATATACCATACTACAAACACATGTTAACATACCATACTACAAACAAACACATGTTAACATACCATACTACAAACAAACACATGTTAACATACCATACTACAAACAAACACATGTTAATATACCATACTACAAACACATGTTAATATACCATACTACAAACAAACACATGTTAATATACCATACTACAAACACATGTTAATATACCATACTACAAACAAACACATGTTAATATACCATACTACAAACACACACGTGTTAATATACCATACTACAAACACATGTTAATATACCATACTACAAACACATGTTAATATACCATACTACAAACACATGTTAACATACCATACTACAAACAAACACATGTTAACATACCATACTACAAACAAATGTGTTAACATACCATACTACAAACAAACACATGTTAATATACCATACTACAAACACACACATGTTAATATACCATACTACAAACACATGTTAATATACCATACTACAAACAAACACATGTTAACATACCATACTACAAACAAATGTGTTAACATACCATACTACAAACAGACACGTGTTAATATACCATACTACAAACAAACACATGTTAACATACCATACTACAAACAAACACATGTTAACATACCATACTACAAACAAACACATGTTAACATACCATACTACAAACAAATGTGTTAACATACCATACTACAAACAAACACATGTTAACATACCATACTACAAACAGACACGTGTTAATATACCATACTACAAACAAACACATGTTAATATACCATACTACAAACAAACACATGTTAACATACCATACTACAAACAAACACATGTTAACATACCATACTACAAACAAATGTGTTAACATACCATACTACAAACAGACACGTGTTAATATACCATACTACAAACAAACACATGTTAATATACCATACTACAAACAAACATGTGTTAATATACCATACTACAAACAAACACATGTTAACATACCATACTACAAACAAACACATGTTAACATACCATACTACAAACAAATGTGTTAACATACCATACTACAAACAGACACGTGTTAATATACCATACTACAAACAAACACATGTTAATATACCATACTACAAACAAACATGTGTTAATATACCATACTACAAACACACACATGTTAACATACCACACTACAAACAAATGTGTTAACATACCATACTACAAACAGACACGTGTTAATATACCATACTACAAACAAACACATGTTAATATACCATACTACAAACAAATGTGTTAATATACCATACTACAAACAAACACATGTTAATATACCATACTACAAACAAATGTGTTAACATACCATACTACAAACAAACACATGTTAACATACCATACTACAAACAAATGTGTTAACATACCATACTACAAACAGACACGTGTTAATATACCATACTACAAACAAACACATGTTAATATACCATACTACAAACAAACATGTGTTAATATACCATACTACAAACACATGTGTTAACATACCATACTACAAACAAACACATGTTAACATACCATACTACAAACAAATGTGTTAATATACCATACTACAAACAAACACATGTTAATATACCATACTACAAACAAATGTGTTAACAAACCATACTACAAACAAACACATGTTAACATACCATACTACAAACAAATGTGTTAACATACCATACTACAAACAAACATGTGTTAATATACCATACTACAAACACATGTGTTAACATACCATACTACAAACAAACACATGTTAACATACCATACTACAAACAAATGTGTTAATATACCATACTACAAACAAACACATGTTAATATACCATACTACAAACAAACACATGTTAATATACCATACTACAAACACATGTTAATATACCATACTACAAACAAACATGTGTTAATATACCATACTACAAACACATGTTAATATACCATACTACAAACAGACACGTGTTAATATACCATACTACAAACACATGTTAATATACCATACTACAAACAAACATGTGTTAATATACCATACTACAAACACATGTTAATATACCATACTACAAACAGACACGTGTTAATATACCATACTACAAACACATGTTAATATACCATACTACAAACACATGTTAATATACCATACTGCAAACAAACACATGTTAACATACCATACTACAAACAAATGTGTTAACATACCATACTACAAACAAACACATGTTAACATACCATACTACAAACAAATGTGTTAACATACCATACTACAAACAGACACGTGTTAATATACCATACTACAAACAAACACATGTTAATATACCATACTACAAACAGACACGTGTTAATATACCATACTACAAACAAACACATGTTAATATACCATACTACAAACAAACACATGTTAATATACCATACTACAAACACATGTTAATATACCATACTACAAACAAACATGTGTTAATATACCATACTACAAACACATGTTAATATACCATACTACAAACAGACACGTGTTAATATACCATACTACAAACACATGTTAATATACCATACTACAAACACATGTTAATATACCATACTACAAACACATGTTAATATACCATACTACAAACAAACACATGTTAACATACCATACTACAAACAAATGTGTTAACATACCATACTACAAACAAACACATGTTAACATACCATACTACAAACAAATGTGTTAACATACCATACTACAAACAGACACGTGTTAATATACCATACTACAAACAAACACATGTTAACATACCATACTACAAACAAACACATGTTAACATACCATACTACAAACAAACACATGTTAACATACCATACTACAAACAAATGTGTTAACATACCATACTACAAACAAACACATGTTAACATACCATACTACAAACAGACACGTGTTAATATACCATACTACAAACAAACACATGTTAATATACCATACTACAAACAAACACATGTTAACATACCATACTACAAACAAACACATGTTAACATACCATACTACAAACAAATGTGTTAACATACCATACTACAAACAGACACGTGTTAATATACCATACTACAAACAAACACATGTTAATATACCATACTACAAACAAACATGTGTTAATATACCATACTACAAACAAACACATGTTAACATACCATACTACAAACAAACACATGTTAACATACCATACTACAAACAAATGTGTTAACATACCATACTACAAACAGACACGTGTTAATATACCATACTACAAACAAACACATGTTAATATACCATACTACAAACAAACATGTGTTAATATACCATACTACAAACACACACATGTTAACATACCATACTACAAACAAATGTGTTAACATACCATACTACAAACAGACATGTGTTAATATACCATACTACAAACAAACACATGTTAATATACCATACTACAAACAAATGTGTTAATATACCATACTACAAACAAACACATGTTAATATACCATACTACAAACAAATGTGTTAACATACCATACTACAAACAAACACATGTTAACATACCATACTACAAACAAATGTGTTAACATACCATACTACAAACAGACACGTGTTAATATACCATACTACAAACAAACACATGTTAATATACCATACTACAAACAAACATGTGTTAATATACCATACTACAAACACATGTGTTAACATACCATACTACAAACAAACACATGTTAACATACCATACTACAAACAAATGTGTTAATATACCATACTACAAACAAACACATGTTAATATACCATACTACAAACAAATGTGTTAACATACCATACTACAAACAAACACATGTTAACATACCATACTACAAACAAATGTGTTAACATACCATACTACAAACAAACATGTGTTAATATACCATACTACAAACACATGTGTTAACATACCATACTACAAACAAACACATGTTAACATACCATACTACAAACAAATGTGTTAATATACCATACTACAAACAAACACATGTTAATATACCATACTACAAACAAACACATGTTAATATACCATACTACAAACACATGTTAATATACCATACTACAAACAAACATGTGTTAATATACCATACTACAAACACATGTTAATATACCATACTACAAACAGACACGTGTTAATATACCATACTACAAACACATGTTAATATACCATACTACAAACAAACATGTGTTAATATACCATACTACAAACACATGTTAATATACCATACTACAAACAGACACGTGTTAATATACCATACTACAAACACATGTTAATATACCATACTACAAACACATGTTAATATACCATACTACAAACAAACACATGTTAACATACCATACTACAAACAAATGTGTTAACATACCATACTACAAACAAACACATGTTAACATACCATACTACAAACAAATGTGTTAACATACCATACTACAAACAGACACGTGTTAATATACCATACTACAAACAAACACATGTTAATATACCATACTACAAACAGACACGTGTTAATATACCATACTACAAACACATGTTAATATACCATACTACAAACAAACACATGTTAATATACCATACTACAAACACATGTTAATATACCATACTACAAACACATGTTAACATACCATACTACAAACAAACACATGTTAACATACCATACTACAAACAAACACATGTTAACATACCATACTACAAACAAACACATGTTAATATACCATACTACAAACACATGTTAATATACCATACTACAAACAAACACATGTTAATATACCATACTACAAACACATGTTAATATACCATACTACAAACAAACACATGTTAATATACCATACTACAAACACACACGTGTTAATATACCATACTACAAACACATGTTAATATACCATACTACAAACACATGTTAATATACCATACTACAAACACATGTTAACATACCATACTACAAACAAACACATGTTAACATACCATACTACAAACAAATGTGTTAACATACCATACTACAAACAAACACATGTTAATATACCATACTACAAACAAACACATGTTAACATACCATACTACAAACAAATGTGTTAACATACCATACTACAAACAGACACGTGTTAATATACCATACTACAAACAAACACATGTTAACATACCATACTACAAACAAACACATGTTAACATACCATACTACAAACAAACACATGTTAACATACCATACTACAAACAAATGTGTTAACATACCATACTACAAACAAACACATGTTAACATACCATACTACAAACAGACACGTGTTAATATACCATACTACAAACAAACACATGTTAATATACCATACTACAAACAAACACATGTTAACATACCATACTACAAACAAACACATGTTAACATACCATACTACAAACAAATGTGTTAACATACCATACTACAAACAGACACGTGTTAATATACCATACTACAAACAAACACATGTTAATATACCATACTACAAACAAACATGTGTTAATATACCATACTACAAACAAACACATGTTAACATACCATACTACAAACAAACACATGTTAACATACCATACTACAAACAAATGTGTTAACATACCATACTACAAACAGACACGTGTTAATATACCATACTACAAACAAACACATGTTAATATACCATACTACAAACAAACATGTGTTAATATACCATACTACAAACACACACATGTTAACATACCACACTACAAACAAATGTGTTAACATACCATACTACAAACAGACACGTGTTAATATACCATACTACAAACAAACACATGTTAATATACCATACTACAAACAAATGTGTTAATATACCATACTACAAACAAACACATGTTAATATACCATACTACAAACAAATGTGTTAACATACCATACTACAAACAAACACATGTTAACATACCATACTACAAACAAATGTGTTAACATACCATACTACAAACAGACACGTGTTAATATACCATACTACAAACAAACACATGTTAATATACCATACTACAAACAAACATGTGTTAATATACCATACTACAAACACATGTGTTAACATACCATACTACAAACAAACACATGTTAACATACCATACTACAAACAAATGTGTTAATATACCATACTACAAACAAACACATGTTAATATACCATACTACAAACAAATGTGTTAACAAACCATACTACAAACAAACACATGTTAACATACCATACTACAAACAAATGTGTTAACATACCATACTACAAACAAACATGTGTTAATATACCATACTACAAACACATGTGTTAACATACCATACTACAAACAAACACATGTTAACATACCATACTACAAACAAATGTGTTAATATACCATACTACAAACAAACACATGTTAATATACCATACTACAAACAAACACATGTTAATATACCATACTACAAACACATGTTAATATACCATACTACAAACAAACATGTGTTAATATACCATACTACAAACACATGTTAATATACCATACTACAAACAGACACGTGTTAATATACCATACTACAAACACATGTTAATATACCATACTACAAACAAACATGTGTTAATATACCATACTACAAACACATGTTAATATACCATACTACAAACAGACACGTGTTAATATACCATACTACAAACACATGTTAATATACCATACTACAAACACATGTTAATATACCATACTACAAACAAACACATGTTAACATACCATACTACAAACAAATGTGTTAACATACCATACTACAAACAAACACATGTTAACATACCATACTACAAACAAATGTGTTAACATACCATACTACAAACAGACACGTGTTAATATACCATACTACAAACAAACACATGTTAATATACCATACTACAAACAGACACGTGTTAATATACCATACTACAAACAAACACATGTTAATATACCATACTACAAACAAACACATGTTAATATACCATACTACAAACACATGTTAATATACCATACTACAAACAAACATGTGTTAATATACCATACTACAAACACATGTTAATATACCATACTACAAACAGACACGTGTTAATATACCATACTACAAACACATGTTAATATACCATACTACAAACACATGTTAATATACCATACTACAAACACATGTTAATATACCATACTACAAACAAACACATGTTAACATACCATACTACAAACAAATGTGTTAACATACCATACTACAAACAAACACATGTTAACATACCATACTACAAACAAATGTGTTAACATACCATACTACAAACAGACACGTGTTAATATACCATACTACAAACAAACACATGTTAATATACCATACTACAAACAGACACGTGTTAATATACCATACTACAAACAAACACATGTTAATATACCATACTACAAACAAACACATGTTAATATACCATACTACAAACACATGTTAATATACCATACTACAAACAGACATGTGTTAATATACCATACTACAAACACATGTTAATATACCATACTACAAACAAACACATGTTAATATACCATACTACAAACAAACATGTGTTAATATACCATACTACAAACAAACACATGTTAATATACCATACTACAAACAAACACATGTTAATATACCATACTACAAACAAACACATGTTAATATACCATACTACAAACAAACACACGTTAATATACCATACTACAAACACATGTTAATATACCATACTACAAACAAACACATGTTAATATACCATACTACAAACAAACACACGTTAATATACCATACTACAAACAAACACACGTTAATATACCATACTACAAACAAACATGTGTTAATATACCATACTACAAACAAACATGTGTTAATATACCATACTACAAACAAACACACGTTAATATACCATACTACAAACAAACACACGTTAATATACCATACTACAAACACACACGTGTCTTAGGTCGTTCATGTGACTCATTAGCCGTGTTCGGAACGGTTCACTCATTCACTCACTAATCATGTAGTTGTAGTGATGGGATGATGATCAAATGAGTTAGTTTTCACAAAAGCGTGTTTCTAGGGATCAGTTAGTTTCCTGTCAGTTCTCACAAACACTTCAACAGGAAGGAAGCTGGGGGGAATTTACAATGTTTGTGTTGTCGAGTTGAAAGCGTGTTTTTGTGATACATGGATACACAGGATAACACATCAAAGCACAAATATATACACTATCATACATAAAGACTCAAATCCCCTTCCCCCACAGATAGCAATTAAATATTGTGTAGAAAAAGAAGGTTGCGCTTCAACAATGGGTTTCTCAGTGGAGTGCCAAACCCCCAAAAAAGGCTGAAAGGGCACATCTTAGTTTTCAAAGTCAAGGAGGACAACATACTCACATTTCACTTGATTTACACTTGATTTCACATCACAGAAAAAAATAAAAAAATGCTTACGCGTTTCCGCAAAGAGCCTTCTTCAAAGCAATTAAATATTTACTCTCCTGTGTGGATTATCATGTGTCTCTTCAAGCTTGTTTTATGACCAAAACTTTGACCACAGACTGAGCAAAGAAATGGTTTCTCTCCTGTGTGGACTATCATGTGTATGTTCAAGTCTCTTTTATCACGAAAACCTTTACCACAGACTGAGCAAATACATGGTTGCTCTCCTGTGTGGACTATCATGTGTCTGTTCAAGGATGTTTTTTGACCAAAACCTTTACCACAGACTGAGCAAATAAATTGCTTCTCACCTGTGTGGACTATCATGTGTCTGTTCAAGTCTGTTTTTTGACCAAAACCTTTACCACAGACTGAGCAAAGAAATGGTTTCTCTCCTGTGTGGACTAGCATGTGTAGCAGTGACGACAGGAACGTTTCCTCCTGAACTATTTACTGACAAACTATATTATCCAAAGCTCCAATAGCTTCACAGCAAGTAGACGTTTGGCTGAATCTACTATCTAACCGTGTGAAGCTGGCAGAGCTGACTCTTCTAGCCATGGAACGTGACATCACATTACAGTATCACATCATAAGTGAAATCACTACATCATCAGTGAAATCAATGACTTCAATTATGACGTCATCACTGTGGCATGATAACCTTCAACAGTGACATCATGTCAAGAGTGACCTCACCGGTGAAATGATCAATGATGACATTATCATAAATTATGACATCACTGTTGACATCCTTGGTGACATAGTCATCATTGACAACAGCACTGACATCATCAGCGACATCTAACAGTACCCCCCCCCCCCCCCCCCCTACGGGTGTCACCTGGTCCCTGGCCGAACTCATTGAACTCCCAAAGAGGGTCCAAACCGGTGTGGGAAGGGTCAAGGATGAATTGTCGAGGGACCCACCGGAACTGATGGTGCCTGCAGTTCAGGAACAGAGAGTTCTGGTGCTGCAGGCTTTCTATTCCTGAGCTGTGGAGGAATATTTGTTATATATAACAAATATTATATATTATATATTGGTATATTAACACGTGTTAATATACCATACTACAAACATGTGTTAATATACCATACTACAAACACACACGTGTTAATATACCATACTACAAACAAACACATGTTAATATACCATACTACAAACAAACATGTGTTAATATACCATACTACAAACAAACACATGTTAATATACCATACTACAAACAAACACATGTTAATATACCATACTACAAACAAACACGTGTTAATATACCATACTACAAACAAACATGTGTTAATATACCATACTACAAACAAACACATGTTAATATACCATACTACAAACACACACGTGTTAATATACCATACTACAAACAAACATGTGTTAATATACCATACTACAAACAGACACATGTTAATATACCATACTACAAACAAACACATGTTAATATACCATACTACAAACAAACACGTGTTAATATACCATACTACAAACACACACGTGTTAATATACCATACTACAAACACACACGTGTTAATATACCATACTACAAACAAACACATGTTAATATACCATACTACAAACAAACATGTGTTAATATACCATACTACAAACAAACACATGTTAATATACCATACTACAAACAAACACACGTTAATATACCATACTACAAACAAACACATGTTAATATACCATACTACAAACAAACATGTGTTAATATACCATACTACAAACAAACACATGTTAATATACCATACTACAAACACACACGTGTTAATATACCATACTACAAACAAACATGTGTTAATATACCATACTACAAACAAACACATGTTAATATACCATACTACAAACAAACATGTGTTAATATACCATACTACAAACAAACACATGTTAATATACCATACTACAAACAAACACATGTTAATATACCATACTACAAACAAACACATGTTAATATACCATACTACAAACAAACATGTGTTAATATACCATACTACAAACAAACACATGTTAATATACCATACTACAAACACACACGTGTTAATATACCATACTACAAACACACACGTGTTAATATACCATACTACAAACAAACATGTGTTAATATACCATACTACAAACAAACACATGTTAATATACCATACTACAAACAGACACATGTTAATATACCATACTACAAACAAACACATGTTAACACATTCAGTGCCAAGGACGTCTGTGCACGTCCTAAAAAAAAGTAACGTTCAGTGCCAAGGACGTCTGTGGACGTCCTAAAATCATAATTCATATTATTCCATAATTCTGCTGTTTAAGGTCGTACCCAGCCAGTGAGCATGAATCCCTTCAAGGGATCACACGGCGCCACCTTAAACATCGTCACAGGAGCTGCTCCACCCACCTCAGATCCTTTACTTTGTACAGGAGACAGCGGAGAAAGCCGTGGAAACCGATGCATGCTTTGTGCCAGAGCCGTATATATTGCTCCGTCTACAGCGAGAGTGGGCTCGGCTGCATCCGCGCTCACAACTGAGCTCTTATGCTTCTATCTATCTCCACACGATTTCCTAGAAAGCCATCCGAAGCCGAACGGGCCAAGCCTTTTCGTTCAGTCGCGTTTGCCAGCGCGCATCATTTCCTTGATGCCCATCAAGGAAATGATGCGCGCAGCAAAGCTGGGATCTGTCCGGGGCAAAAACGGAGTCGAGAAAGCAAAGTCTGCGTGTGGGAGGAGCCCGCAGCTCAGAGGTGGAGAGGGGGGGGGGGGGGGGGGGGGGGAGAGGGGTGTGTGGCTGCACAGAAACCACACCACACGCCACCACATCAGAAAACACCAGCCAGAGTCAGTGAAAATGTGCTCGAAATTAGAGTGCAAAAGGTATTCATAAAAGGGGCTATATCTTGGAAAGAAAAAAAAAACGACAGAAAACCGTTGAAAGTGCACTTTTTTGAGAGGCTGTAATTTCATAATGGAACTGTCTAGAAACAAAATTTCTTCTTTGGAAGAAGCAGGAGTGTTCAATCTTTCATTAAAGTCCAGCCCCGTTAATATAGCCATAATAGAAAAAATTCTATAGCTGTTTTCAACTGAATGGAAGTGAATCTGGCACAGGCTCCAGACAATTTTACTGAAGCGCTGTGGCACTGAATGTGTTAATATACCATACTACAAACAAACACATGTTAATATACCATACTACAAACAAACATGTGTTAATATACCATACTACAAACACACACATGTTAATATACCATACTACAAACAAACGTGTTAATATACCATACTACAAACAAACACATGTTAATATACCAGACTACAAACAAACATGTGTTAATATACCATACTACAAACACATGTTAATATACCATACTACAAACAAACATGTGTTAATATACCATACTACAAACAAACATGTGTTAATATACCATACTACACACACATGTTAATATACCATACTACAAACACACACGTGTTAATATACCATACTACAAACAAACACATGTTAATATACCATACTACAAACAAACACATGTTAATATACCATACTACAAACAAACACATGTTAATATACCATACTACAAACACATGTTAATATACCATACTACAAACAAACATGTGTTAATATACCATACTACAAACACATGTTAATATACCATACTACAAACAAACACGTGTTAATATACCATACTACAAACACATGTTAATATACCATACTACAAACAAACACGTGTTAATATACCATACTACAAACACATGTTAATATACCATACTACAAACAAACGTGTTAATATACCATACTACAAACAAACACATGTTAATATACCATACTACAAACACATGTTAATATACCATACTACAAACAAACACATGTTAATATACCATACTACAAACACATGTTAATATACCATACTACAAACACACACGTGTTAATATACCATACTACAAACAAACACATGTTAATATACCATACTACAAACAAACACATGTTAATATACCATACTACAAACAAACACGTGTTAATATACCATACTACAAACAAACATGTGTTAATATACCATACTACAAACAAACACATGTTAATATACTAGGGGTGTCACGATACACTCAGTTCACGATACGATACGTATCACGATACTGGGTTCACGATAACGATACGATACGATACGATTTTAACAATATTTTTTTAAACTTGAATTAATGACAATATATGACTGGAAAAGTAGTATTTTATTTGAAATGCACAAATACAAAACATGCTGTTGTGGGAAATTGTTATTACAATAACAACTAGAAAAAACATGAGATTGGAGATAAGGCTTATCTTGAAATAGAATGAGTTACACCGTCACTTAGATTTACTTTGAACTAAAAGGTTTCTCAGCAGTATAAATTCTCATTATGCATCTTCAGTTTTTCTTCAAACTCAAACAAGACTTTTCTTAGTCTATTTTTTATGCATCTTCAGTTTTTCCTGTCAAGTAAACAGTTTTGCCAGAAACTCAATTGAATGGTTTCTCTCCTGTATAACTTCTCGTGTGTCTCTTCAGAGACACATGTGAACTACTTTCCACACATTGAACTTCAACAAACAAAGACGTTTCTTAGTCTATTTTTTGAAAAAAAAAAAAAATTTTTTTTTTTTTTTTTTTTTTTTTTTTGGCGATATGAGATTTCATCTCAACGATACATATCGTGACGTTTTACTATCGCGAAATTTCGTGGGACGATATATTGTGACACCCCTATAATATACCATACTACAAACACGTGTTAATATACCATACTACAAACACACACATGTTAATATACCATACTACAAACAAACACGTGTTAATATACCATACTACAAACAAACACATGTTAATATACCATACTACAAACAAACACATGTTAACATACCATACTACAAACAAACACATGTTAACATACCATACTACAAACAAATGTGTTAACATACCATACTACAAACAGACACGTGTTAATATACCATACTACAAACAAACACATGTTAACATACCATACTACAAACAAATGTGTTAACATACCATACTACAAACAGACACGTGTTAATATACCATACTACAAACAAACACATGTTAATATACCATACTACAAACAAACATGTGTTAATATACCATACTACAAACAAACACATGTTAACATACCATACTACAAACAAACACATGTTAACATACCATACTACAAACAAATGTGTTAACATACCATACTACAAACAGACACGTGTTAATATACCATACTACAAACAAACACATGTTAATATACCATACTACAAACAAACATGTGTTAATATACCATACTACAAACACACACATGTTAACATACCATACTACAAACAAATGTGTTAACATACCATACTACAAACAGACATGTGTTAATATACCATACTACAAACAAACACATGTTAATATACCATACTACAAACAAATGTGTTAATATACCATACTACAAACAAACACATGTTAATATACCATACTACAAACAAATGTGTTAACATACCATACTACAAACAAACACATGTTAACATACCATACTACAAACAAATGTGTTAACATACCATACTACAAACAGACACGTGTTAATATACCATACTACAAACAAACACATGTTAATATACCATACTACAAACAAACATGTGTTAATATACCATACTACAAACACATGTGTTAACATACCATACTACAAACAAACACATGTTAACATACCATACTACAAACAAATGTGTTAATATACCATACTACAAACAAACACATGTTAATATACCATACTACAAACAAATGTGTTAACATACCATACTACAAACAAACACATGTTAACATACCATACTACAAACAAATGTGTTAACATACCATACTACAAACAAACATGTGTTAATATACCATACTACAAACACATGTGTTAACATACCATACTACAAACAAACACATGTTAACATACCATACTACAAACAAATGTGTTAATATACCATACTACAAACAAACACATGTTAATATACCATACTACAAACAAACACATGTTAATATACCATACTACAAACACATGTTAATATACCATACTACAAACAAACATGTGTTAATATACCATACTACAAACACATGTTAATATACCATACTACAAACAGACACGTGTTAATATACCATACTACAAACACATGTTAATATACCATACTACAAACAAACATGTGTTAATATACCATACTACAAACACATGTTAATATACCATACTACAAACAGACACGTGTTAATATACCATACTACAAACACATGTTAATATACCATACTACAAACACATGTTAATATACCATACTACAAACAAACACATGTTAACATACCATACTACAAACAAATGTGTTAACATACCATACTACAAACAAACACATGTTAACATACCATACTACAAACAAATGTGTTAACATACCATACTACAAACAGACACGTGTTAATATACCATACTACAAACAAACACATGTTAATATACCATACTACAAACAGACACGTGTTAATATACCATACTACAAACACATGTTAATATACCATACTACAAACAAACACATGTTAATATACCATACTACAAACACATGTTAATATACCATACTACAAACACATGTTAACATACCATACTACAAACAAACACATGTTAACATACCATACTACAAACAAACACATGTTAACATACCATACTACAAACAAACACATGTTAATATACCATACTACAAACACATGTTAATATACCATACTACAAACAAACACATGTTAATATACCATACTACAAACACATGTTAATATACCATACTACAAACAAACACATGTTAATATACCATACTACAAACACACACGTGTTAATATACCATACTACAAACACATGTTAATATACCATACTACAAACACATGTTAATATACCATACTACAAACACATGTTAACATACCATACTACAAACAAACACATGTTAACATACCATACTACAAACAAATGTGTTAACATACCATACTACAAACAAACACATGTTAATATACCATACTACAAACAAACACATGTTAACATACCATACTACAAACAAATGTGTTAACATACCATACTACAAACAGACACGTGTTAATATACCATACTACAAACAAACACATGTTAACATACCATACTACAAACAAACACATGTTAACATACCATACTACAAACAAACACATGTTAACATACCATACTACAAACAAATGTGTTAACATACCATACTACAAACAAACACATGTTAACATACCATACTACAAACAGACACGTGTTAATATACCATACTACAAACAAACACATGTTAATATACCATACTACAAACAAACACATGTTAACATACCATACTACAAACAAACACATGTTAACATACCATACTACAAACAAATGTGTTAACATACCATACTACAAACAGACACGTGTTAATATACCATACTACAAACAAACACATGTTAATATACCATACTACAAACAAACATGTGTTAATATACCATACTACAAACAAACACATGTTAACATACCATACTACAAACAAACACATGTTAACATACCATACTACAAACAAATGTGTTAACATACCATACTACAAACAGACACGTGTTAATATACCATACTACAAACAAACACATGTTAATATACCATACTACAAACAAACATGTGTTAATATACCATACTACAAACACACACATGTTAACATACCACACTACAAACAAATGTGTTAACATACCATACTACAAACAGACACGTGTTAATATACCATACTACAAACAAACACATGTTAATATACCATACTACAAACAAATGTGTTAATATACCATACTACAAACAAACACATGTTAATATACCATACTACAAACAAATGTGTTAACATACCATACTACAAACAAACACATGTTAACATACCATACTACAAACAAATGTGTTAACATACCATACTACAAACAGACACGTGTTAATATACCATACTACAAACAAACACATGTTAATATACCATACTACAAACAAACATGTGTTAATATACCATACTACAAACACATGTGTTAACATACCATACTACAAACAAACACATGTTAACATACCATACTACAAACAAATGTGTTAATATACCATACTACAAACAAACACATGTTAATATACCATACTACAAACAAATGTGTTAACAAACCATACTACAAACAAACACATGTTAACATACCATACTACAAACAAATGTGTTAACATACCATACTACAAACAAACATGTGTTAATATACCATACTACAAACACATGTGTTAACATACCATACTACAAACAAACACATGTTAACATACCATACTACAAACAAATGTGTTAATATACCATACTACAAACAAACACATGTTAATATACCATACTACAAACAAACACATGTTAATATACCATACTACAAACACATGTTAATATACCATACTACAAACAAACATGTGTTAATATACCATACTACAAACACATGTTAATATACCATACTACAAACAGACACGTGTTAATATACCATACTACAAACACATGTTAATATACCATACTACAAACAAACATGTGTTAATATACCATACTACAAACACATGTTAATATACCATACTACAAACAGACACGTGTTAATATACCATACTACAAACACATGTTAATATACCATACTACAAACACATGTTAATATACCATACTACAAACAAACACATGTTAACATACCATACTACAAACAAATGTGTTAACATACCATACTACAAACAAACACATGTTAACATACCATACTACAAACAAATGTGTTAACATACCATACTACAAACAGACACGTGTTAATATACCATACTACAAACAAACACATGTTAATATACCATACTACAAACAGACACGTGTTAATATACCATACTACAAACAAACACATGTTAATATACCATACTACAAACAAACACATGTTAATATACCATACTACAAACACATGTTAATATACCATACTACAAACAAACATGTGTTAATATACCATACTACAAACACATGTTAATATACCATACTACAAACAGACACGTGTTAATATACCATACTACAAACACATGTTAATATACCATACTACAAACACATGTTAATATACCATACTACAAACACATGTTAATATACCATACTACAAACAAACACATGTTAACATACCATACTACAAACAAATGTGTTAACATACCATACTACAAACAAACACATGTTAACATACCATACTACAAACAAATGTGTTAACATACCATACTACAAACAGACACGTGTTAATATACCATACTACAAACAAACACATGTTAATATACCATACTACAAACAGACACGTGTTAATATACCATACTACAAACAAACACATGTTAATATACCATACTACAAACAAACACATGTTAATATACCATACTACAAACACATGTTAATATACCATACTACAAACAGACATGTGTTAATATACCATACTACAAACACATGTTAATATACCATACTACAAACAAACACATGTTAATATACCATACTACAAACAAACATGTGTTAATATACCATACTACAAACAAACACATGTTAATATACCATACTACAAACAAACACATGTTAATATACCATACTACAAACAAACACATGTTAATATACCATACTACAAACAAACACACGTTAATATACCATACTACAAACACATGTTAATATACCATACTACAAACAAACACATGTTAATATACCATACTACAAACAAACACACGTTAATATACCATACTACAAACAAACACACGTTAATATACCATACTACAAACAAACATGTGTTAATATACCATACTACAAACAAACATGTGTTAATATACCATACTACAAACAAACACACGTTAATATACCATACTACAAACAAACACACGTTAATATACCATACTACAAACACACACGTGTCTTAGGTCGTTCATGTGACTCATTAGCCGTGTTCGGAACGGTTCACTCATTCACTCACTAATCATGTAGTTGTAGTGATGGGATGATGATCAAATGAGTTAGTTTTCACAAAAGCGTGTTTCTAGGGATCAGTTAGTTTCCTGTCAGTTCTCACAAACACTTCAACAGGAAGGAAGCTGGGGGGAATTTACAATGTTTGTGTTGTCGAGTTGAAAGCGTGTTTTTGTGATACATGGATACACAGGATAACACATCAAAGCACAAATATATACACTATCATACATAAAGACTCAAATCCCCTTCCCCCACAGATAGCAATTAAATATTGTGTAGAAAAAGAAGGTTGCGCTTCAACAATGGGTTTCTCAGTGGAGTGCCAAACCCCCAAAAAAGGCTGAAAGGGCACATCTTAGTTTTCAAAGTCAAGGAGGACAACATACTCACATTTCACTTGATTTACACTTGATTTCACATCACAGAAAAAAATAAAAAAATGCTTACGCGTTTCCGCAAAGAGCCTTCTTCAAAGCAATTAAATATTTACTCTCCTGTGTGGATTATCATGTGTCTCTTCAAGCTTGTTTTATGACCAAAACTTTGACCACAGACTGAGCAAAGAAATGGTTTCTCTCCTGTGTGGACTATCATGTGTATGTTCAAGTCTCTTTTATCACGAAAACCTTTACCACAGACTGAGCAAATACATGGTTGCTCTCCTGTGTGGACTATCATGTGTCTGTTCAAGGATGTTTTTTGACCAAAACCTTTACCACAGACTGAGCAAATAAATTGCTTCTCACCTGTGTGGACTATCATGTGTCTGTTCAAGTCTGTTTTTTGACCAAAACCTTTACCACAGACTGAGCAAAGAAATGGTTTCTCTCCTGTGTGGACTAGCATGTGTAGCAGTGACGACAGGAACGTTTCCTCCTGAACTATTTACTGACAAACTATATTATCCAAAGCTCCAATAGCTTCACAGCAAGTAGACGTTTGGCTGAATCTACTATCTAACCGTGTGAAGCTGGCAGAGCTGACTCTTCTAGCCATGGAACGTGACATCACATTACAGTATCACATCATAAGTGAAATCACTACATCATCAGTGAAATCAATGACTTCAATTATGACGTCATCACTGTGGCATGATAACCTTCAACAGTGACATCATGTCAAGAGTGACCTCACCGGTGAAATGATCAATGATGACATTATCATAAATTATGACATCACTGTTGACATCCTTGGTGACATAGTCATCATTGACAACAGCACTGACATCATCAGCGACATCTAACAGTACCCCCCCCCCCCCCCCCCCCTACGGGTGTCACCTGGTCCCTGGCCGAACTCATTGAACTCCCAAAGAGGGTCCAAACCGGTGTGGGAAGGGTCAAGGATGAATTGTCGAGGGACCCACCGGAACTGATGGTGCCTGCAGTTCAGGAACAGAGAGTTCTGGTGCTGCAGGCTTTCTATTCCTGAGCTGTGGAGGAATATTTGTTATATATAACAAATATTATATATTATATATTGGTATATTAACACGTGTTAATATACCATACTACAAACATGTGTTAATATACCATACTACAAACACACACGTGTTAATATACCATACTACAAACAAACACATGTTAATATACCATACTACAAACAAACATGTGTTAATATACCATACTACAAACAAACACATGTTAATATACCATACTACAAACAAACACATGTTAATATACCATACTACAAACAAACACGTGTTAATATACCATACTACAAACAAACATGTGTTAATATACCATACTACAAACAAACACATGTTAATATACCATACTACAAACACACACGTGTTAATATACCATACTACAAACAAACATGTGTTAATATACCATACTACAAACAGACACATGTTAATATACCATACTACAAACAAACACATGTTAATATACCATACTACAAACAAACACGTGTTAATATACCATACTACAAACACACACGTGTTAATATACCATACTACAAACACACACGTGTTAATATACCATACTACAAACAAACACATGTTAATATACCATACTACAAACAAACATGTGTTAATATACCATACTACAAACAAACACATGTTAATATACCATACTACAAACAAACACACGTTAATATACCATACTACAAACAAACACATGTTAATATACCATACTACAAACAAACATGTGTTAATATACCATACTACAAACAAACACATGTTAATATACCATACTACAAACACACACGTGTTAATATACCATACTACAAACAAACATGTGTTAATATACCATACTACAAACAAACACATGTTAATATACCATACTACAAACAAACATGTGTTAATATACCATACTACAAACAAACACATGTTAATATACCATACTACAAACAAACACATGTTAATATACCATACTACAAACAAACACATGTTAATATACCATACTACAAACAAACATGTGTTAATATACCATACTACAAACAAACACATGTTAATATACCATACTACAAACACACACGTGTTAATATACCATACTACAAACACACACGTGTTAATATACCATACTACAAACAAACATGTGTTAATATACCATACTACAAACAAACACATGTTAATATACCATACTACAAACAGACACATGTTAATATACCATACTACAAACAAACACATGTTAACACATTCAGTGCCAAGGACGTCTGTGCACGTCCTAAAAAAAAGTAACGTTCAGTGCCAAGGACGTCTGTGGACGTCCTAAAATCATAATTCATATTATTCCATAATTCTGCTGTTTAAGGTCGTACCCAGCCAGTGAGCATGAATCCCTTCAAGGGATCACACGGCGCCACCTTAAACATCGTCACAGGAGCTGCTCCACCCACCTCAGATCCTTTACTTTGTACAGGAGACAGCGGAGAAAGCCGTGGAAACCGATGCATGCTTTGTGCCAGAGCCGTATATATTGCTCCGTCTACAGCGAGAGTGGGCTCGGCTGCATCCGCGCTCACAACTGAGCTCTTATGCTTCTATCTATCTCCACACGATTTCCTAGAAAGCCATCCGAAGCCGAACGGGCCAAGCCTTTTCGTTCAGTCGCGTTTGCCAGCGCGCATCATTTCCTTGATGCCCATCAAGGAAATGATGCGCGCAGCAAAGCTGGGATCTGTCCGGGGCAAAAACGGAGTCGAGAAAGCAAAGTCTGTGCGTGTGGGAGGAGCCCGCAGCTCAGAGGTGGAGAGGGAGGGGGGGGGGGGGGGGGGGAGAGGGGTGTGTGGCTGCACAGAAACCACACCACACGCCACCACATCAGAAAACACCAGCCAGAGTCAGTGAAAATGTGCTCGAAATTAGAGTGCAAAAGGTATTCATAAAAGGGGCTATATCTTGGAAAGAAAAAAAAAACGACAGAAAACCGTTGAAAGTGCACTTTTTTGAGAGGCTGTAATTTCATAATGGAACTGTCTAGAAACAAAATTTCTTCTTTGGAAGAAGCAGGAGTGTTCAATCTTTCATTAAAGTCCAGCCCCGTTAACTCATTCAGTGCCAGCCACTTTTGGAGAACGGATGCTCCCAGTGCCAGAGTTTTCAGAGCGTTTTCAGTGATTTCTCGAGGCCCACAGAATATTGTGTGATATTACTATGTAAACACCGAACACGCACAAGAACGAGCTGGCTCTATTGTATCATCAGCAAAAAAAAGTTTATTGATACCATTTTCCGTTCTTTAGTTATGAGCCGGAGAAGATAGGTTGTTTTCAGCGTTTTCAGGCTTTTCAAATTATTAGCTGAGATAATCCGCCTTTTGTGAAATGCAGCATTTCAAGCACATTCACTGAGTCTGAAGATAATATTTTCTGATGTAGTGACGTAGTTGTTGTGTGATGCCCTGCGTGCACCACCCCCCTCCCCCCCTCCCCCCGTAAACTCCTCCCCACACTGCACACAGCCTCACGCAACCATTATATTTTCGGAGTGCTGCGTTTGTGTGCTGCTGTCGGCTCTCAGCGCCACAGCAGGGAAGAGCCAACCCGGATTGCTGAATGGTTTGGCGTCAGGGGCTGCTTTCCTGGCTGCTAATCGGTTGGAGAAACTATACAGACAGACAGACAGACAGACAGGGACAGAGGGGCTCAGTTGTGAGCGCGGATTGACTCCTGTTCGGAGCCAGTATGTCAGCTCCCGCAACAGAGCAAATGGCTCTGGGAGCATGCATCGGGTTGTCTTTGATCCACGGCTTTTAGGCTGTTTCTCGGACCTGTCTCTAATCTGGACTGCACCGAGCAAGCACTGTCGCCACCTAATGAGTCCGTAAAATAGGTTATACACCTCCAATAGCTACTATAGTTGTACAGGAGCTGCGGAAGGCTTTGATCGACGTCCCACCGTCAAAAAACGCATTGGACGTCGAAGGACGTCCGTGGCATTCTACGTCACTATTTAATTGGACGTCGAAGGACGTCCATGGCATTCAATGAGTTAATATAGCCATAATAGAAAAAATTCTATAGCTGTTTTCAACTGAATGGAAGTGAATCTGGCACAGGCTCCAGACAATTTTACTGAAGCGCTGTGGCACTGAATGTGTTAATATACCATACTACAAACAAACACATGTTAATATACCATACTACAAACAAACATGTGTTAATATACCATACTACAAACACACACATGTTAATATACCATACTACAAACAAACGTGTTAATATACCATACTACAAACAAACACATGTTAATATACCAGACTACAAACAAACATGTGTTAATATACCATACTACAAACACATGTTAATATACCATACTACAAACAAACATGTGTTAATATACCATACTACAAACAAACATGTGTTAATATACCATACTACACACACATGTTAATATACCATACTACAAACACACACGTGTTAATATACCATACTACAAACAAACACATGTTAATATACCATACTACAAACAAACACATGTTAATATACCATACTACAAACAAACACATGTTAATATACCATACTACAAACACATGTTAATATACCATACTACAAACAAACATGTGTTAATATACCATACTACAAACACATGTTAATATACCATACTACAAACAAACACGTGTTAATATACCATACTACAAACACATGTTAATATACCATACTACAAACAAACACGTGTTAATATACCATACTACAAACACATGTTAATATACCATACTACAAACAAACGTGTTAATATACCATACTACAAACAAACACATGTTAATATACCATACTACAAACACATGTTAATATACCATACTACAAACAAACACATGTTAATATACCATACTACAAACACATGTTAATATACCATACTACAAACACACACGTGTTAATATACCATACTACAAACAAACACATGTTAATATACCATACTACAAACAAACACATGTTAATATACCATACTACAAACAAACACGTGTTAATATACCATACTACAAACAAACATGTGTTAATATACCATACTACAAACAAACACATGTTAATATACTAGGGGTGTCACGATACACTCAGTTCACGATACGATACGTATCACGATACTGGGTTCACGATAACGATACGATACGATACGATTTTAACAATATTTTTTTAAACTTGAATTAATGACAATATATGACTGGAAAAGTAGTATTTTATTTGAAATGCACAAATACAAAACATGCTGTTGTGGGAAATTGTTATTACAATAACAACTAGAAAAAACATGAGATTGGAGATAAGGCTTATCTTGAAATAGAATGAGTTACACCGTCACTTAGATTTACTTTGAACTAAAAGGTTTCTCAGCAGTATAAATTCTCATTATGCATCTTCAGTTTTTCTTCAAACTCAAACAAGACTTTTCTTAGTCTATTTTTTATGCATCTTCAGTTTTTCCTGTCAAGTAAACAGTTTTGCCAGAAACTCAATTGAATGGTTTCTCTCCTGTATAACTTCTCGTGTGTCTCTTCAGAGACACATGTGAACTACTTTCCACACATTGAACTTCAACAAACAAAGACGTTTCTTAGTCTATTTTTTGAAAAAAAAAAAAAAATTTTTTTTTTTTTTTTTTTTTTTTTTGGCGATATGAGATTTCATCTCAACGATACATATCGTGACGTTTTACTATCGCGAAATTTCGTGGGACGATATATTGTGACACCCCTATAATATACCATACTACAAACACGTGTTAATATACCATACTACAAACACACACATGTTAATATACCATACTACAAACAAACACGTGTTAATATACCATACTACAAACAAACACATGTTAATATACCATACTACAAACAAACACATGTTAATATACCATACTACAAACAAACACACGTTAATATACCATACTACAAACAAACACACTTTAATATACCATACTACAAACAAACACATGTTAATATACCATACTACAAACAAACATGTGTTAATATACCATACTACAAACAAACACATGTTAATATACCATACTACAAACAAACACGTGTTAATATACCATACTACAAACAAACACGTGTTAATATACCATACTACAAACAAACACATGTTAATATACCATACTACAAACAAACACATGTTAATATACCATACTACAAACAAACACATGTTAATATACCATACTACAAACAAACACATGTTAATATACCATACTACAAACAAACACATGTTAATATACCATACTACAAACAAACACATGTTAATATACCATACTACAAACAAACACATGTTAATATACCATACTACAAACAAACACACGTTAATATACCATACTACAAACAAACACACGTTAATATACCATACTACAAACAAACACATGTTAATATACCATACTACAAACAAACATGTGTTAATATACCATACTACAAACAAACACATGTTAATATACCATACTACAAACAAACACGTGTTAATATACCATACTACAAACAAACACATGTTAATATACCATACTACAAACACATGTTAATATACCATACTACAAACAAACACATGTTAATATACCATACTACAAACACATGTTAATATACCATACTACAAACACATGTTAATATACCATACTACAAACAGACACGTGTTAATATACCATACTACAAACAAACACATGTTAATATACCAGACTACAAACAAACATGTGTTAATATACCATACTACAAACAAACACATGTTAATATACCATACTACAAACACACACGTGTTAATATACCATACTACAAACAAACACATGTTAATATACCATACTACAAACACATGTTAATATACCATACTACAAACAAACATGTGTTAATATACCATACTACAAACAAACATGTGTTAATATACCATACTACAAACAAACATGTGTTAATATACCATACTACAAACAAACACATGTTAATATACCAGACTACAAACAAACACATGTTAATATACCATACTACAAACAAACACACGTTAACTCATTCACTGCCAATATCTGACTGGCATTTTTGGCACAGGCCAAGTATTTCCATAATGTTTGGTCATCTTTCAAGACCCACAGTAAATTCTGTACTAGGACTACAGTGATGTCCAATACCTCGAAATGAAGATCTAAGTCTCTACTTTCACCCCCAAAAAGAAAGTTAGCTTTTAGCATGTTCTGTACTCTACTTATAACCCTTTTTATACACCCCATGTTCACCAAAAAAGCCTGTCTGGGAAGAGAAAAGGGAGAAAAAAGCATTTTTGTAAAAGGGCACAATCTCAGGCATAACTCACTCTCAATTCTTTTATTTTGAACTGTATTGACATCAGACATGTAAATATTATTCGTTAGGACACAAATGACAAAAAAAAATATATATATATATATATATATACACACATGAAGTGCTTTTTTTTACATTCAACAATACAGTTTACTCGGTGTGAGTGTGCAGACAGACAGACAGACAGACAGACAGACAGACACACCGACAGACAGACAGACAGACACACACACACACACACACACACACACACACACACACACACACACACACGATCCCCCTTTTAGATTTCTAACCCAACATAGGATAAGCAATAACCACGCCCTGTGGCGCTGGGATTGGCCAGGAGCAACACTGGAGGGCGAGCAGCCCAGCGATTTCATGAATCAACTGAAGAGCTCTTGAGAAGGACAGCGGGCTGCTGTGAGTGCCTTCTGCCCGCTGCTGCCTAGCTGTTCCTGTGTTTATTTTGATTTGTTCTGGTACACCGTCCTCGTCCATGTCTCCCTGTCATATCTATGATCGTTCCCGTTTTCCCCTCGGCTATTCAACACGTCCTCACCGCCCTCGCAAACTGATCGATCATTTCCTCATTCCTCCGATGATCAAACACATCTCTTGATTACTTTCTCCCGTTTTCTCCTGGCTGGCACAGAGGAAGGCGACTCCAGCTCGGCGTTTCAATGGCGTTTCTCCTATCTGCACAAGGAAGCGTTACCCGTTCTCTGCTTTCCCTCTTGCTCAATTTCAAAACAACAGCTGCGGTATGTGTTTGATCGCGTGCTGTCGGCTACCCTTTGAAGGCAGGGACCTGTGTCTGTGTGACAGGCTGGGCAAGTGTTTGCTGCAGGCGCTGCACCAATAAAAACAAAAACACGTCAAACACGTCCTTGGCGGGGAAGGCCATTGCTGATAACACGTCAAAGACGTCATTGGCGGTGAATGAGTTAATATACCATACTACAAACAAACACACGTTAATATACCATACTACAAACACATGTTAATATACCATACTACAAACAGACACGTGTTAATATACCATACTACAAACAAACACATGTTAATATACCAGACTACAAACAAACATGTGTTAATATACCATACTACAAACAAACACATGTTAATATACCATACTACAAACACACACGTGTTAATATACCATACTACAAACAAACACATGTTAATATACCATACTACAAACACATGTTAATATACCATACTACAAACAAACATGTGTTAATATACCATACTACAAACAAACATGTGTTAATATACCATACTACAAACAAACATGTGTTAATATACCATACTACAAACAAACACATGTTAATATACCAGACTACAAACAAACACATGTTAATATACCATACTACAAACAAACACATGTTAATATACCATACTACAAACACACACGTGTTAATATACCATACTACAAACAAACACGTGTTAATATACCATACTACAAACAAACATGTGTTAATATACCATACTACAAACAAACACATGTTAATATACCATACTACAAACAAACACGTGTTAATATACCATACTACAAACAAACATGTGTTAATATACCATACTACAAACAAACACATGTTAATATACCATACTACAAACAAACATGTGTTAATATACCATACTACAAACAAACATGTGTTAATATACCATACTACAAACACACACATGTTAATATACCATACTACAAACACACACGTGTTAATATACCATACTACAAACAAACACATGTTAATATACCATACTACAAACAAACACATGTTAATATACCATACTACAAACAAACATGTGTTAATATACCATACTACAAACACACACATGTTAATATACCATACTACAAACAAACATGTGTTAATATACCATACTACAAACAAACACATGTTAATATACCAGACTACAAACAAACATGTGTTAATATACCATACTACAAACACATGTTAATATACCATACTACAAACAAACATGTGTTAATATACCATACTACAAACAAACGTGTTAATATACCATACTACAAACACATGTTAATATACCATACTACAAACACACACGTGTTAATATACCATACTACAAACAAACACATGTTAATATACCATACTACAAACAAACACATGTTAATATACCATACTACAAACAAACACATGTTAATATACCATACTACAAACACATGTTAATATACCATACTACAAACAAACATGTGTTAATATACCATACTACAAACACATGTTAATATACCATACTACAAACAAACACGTGTTAATATACCATACTACAAACACATGTTAATATACCATACTACAAACAAACACGTGTTAATATACCATACTACAAACACATGTTAATATACCATACTACAAACAAACATGTGTTAATATACCATACTACAAACACATGTTAATATACCATACTACAAACACACACGTGTTAATATACCATACTACAAACAAACACATGTTAATATACCATACTACAAACAAACACATGTTAATATACCATACTACAAACAAACACATGTTAATATACCATACTACAAACAAACACGTGTTAATATACCATACTACAAACAAACATGTGTTAATATACCATACTACAAACAAACACATGTTAATATACCATACTACAAACACGTGTTAATATACCATACTACAAACACACACATGTTAATATACCATACTACAAACAAACACGTGTTAATATACCATACTACAAACAAACACATGTTAATATACCATACTACAAACAAACACATGTTAATATACCATACTACAAACAAACACACGTTAATATACCATACTACAAACAAACACACGTTAATATACCATACTACAAACAAACACACATTAATATACCATACTACAAACAAACATGTGTTAATATACCATACTACAAACAAACACATGTTAATATACCATACTACAAACAAACACGTGTTAATATACCATACTACAAACAAACACATGTTAATATACCATACTACAAACAAACACATGTTAATATACCATACTACAAACAAACACATGTTAATATACCATACTACAAACAAACACATGTTAATATACCATACTACAAACAAACACATGTTAATATACCATACTACAAACAAACACATGTTAATATACCATACTACAAACAAACACATGTTAATATACCATACTACAAACAAACACACGTTAATATACCATACTACAAACAAACACACGTTAATATACCATACTACAAACAAACACACGTTAATATACCATACTACAAACAAACACATGTTAATATACCATACTACAAACAAACACGTGTTAATATACCATACTACAAACAAACACACGTTAATATACCATACTACAAACAAACACACGTTAATATACCATACTACAAACAAACACATGTTAATATACCATACTACAAACAAACACGTGTTAATATACCATACTACAAACAAACACATGTTAATATACCATACTACAAACACATGTTAATATACCATACTACAAACAAACACATGTTAATATACCATACTACAAACACATGTTAATATACCATACTACAAACAGACACGTGAGGTCTCCAGACCATAGTTCAAGCAGAAGGCCACGCACGCGTAATCCGATCTCAACGTGGTCAAAAATCCTAGTATGACGTCTGCTATGACGTCAAACATGACGTCAGTTAATCCTCATATATATAGCAAGGGTTCTACGTCACCTCTCTCTCTCTGGCCGATCATAGCAGCAGCAGCCCACGGCGGTCCATCTCCCTTGAAGCCGGCCTCCGAAGCGTTGTTTTGCGGCTGTTTTGCACCACATCTGCAGACCGAATCAGCACCCACTCCTGGCATGTCGGATCCCGAGCCAGAGCAGTCCTGGACAGTGATGACAGCTTAAACAACGATACTCCGTTCCGGATCAGCCACGGAGCGTATTTGCCCTCCGAGACGCCTGACGACACCGGCGAAGCGGCCGTGCCACAGGCCGCCAACGTAGCCACAATGAGAAGGCACGGGCCGCGCCACAGCTCAGCAGCCGTTCCTGTCCCGGGTGTTCAGGCGTCCAGCCCCAGGCTTCTCCTCCAAGCAGGCATCACAGGCCGTTCCATTCCACGTCGCTGTGGTCAGTTGCACGGCAGGCGCAGACCCCTCTGCTATCACCGGGCAGTTAAGTCTTTACTTTAACCGTAAATAAACGGGAGGTTGCGTGAGTAAAAGACGTCACGTCGCTGCCTGATGACGGTGACGTTATCACCGCACATTGCATACTTCACCATGGAGCATGTCCGAGCATCAGTTAGAATCAGGTTAGAATGAGTGTTTACTGTATAACTTCCAGACCGAAGTCAGACGGCCCAGGGAATGCTAACGCCTTTTTCCGTGTCAAGCTACCCAGTCTTAATACACCACTTCCTGTTCTTAACAAATTTCAAAGTAAAATGCCCTGGCGTTTCTTTTAACTGTGGGAATTAGGAAACAGTGAGACAGTAGACGAAGGTTGGTCGAGGTAGTTTACTTCTATCCATATAAATGTTTACATTCACCGCGGTTAGCAACCAGCAATAACAGACCTAACCCGTAACCGGAAGTACGGTAACCTTAACCCCCCGCTCTTAAAGGCACAAGTCTCCTTTGGCGAATGTCTCTCCTAGTGTCTCGATGTGGGTCACCACATAACCATAAATAATACCAAAGCTAAAATAATTAATACAGTGTCACGCTAGTCATGTAACAAGAGGCTGCGAATCCCACTGTTATCAACCAATCAATCAATCAATCAATCAATCAAACAAACATTTATCGGCAGACGCTTGGTCCATAGATGACACATACACAATTCCAAAAAAAAAAAAAAAAGTACATAAGGGCACAATAAAAGAACAAAGTACATTATAAAAGAGAGTCATACCAGAATTTCCACATATGTGACTGGTATCCCACAGTGCTTAGCCCAAGGTCAGTGAGCAACTTAATAATAACATTCTGAGACACGTTCAATCTACAGATGAACCTGTACCTCAGATCTCTCAGGAGCGCCTGGAAAATGGCCACCCTCGCCTTACAGAACAGGTCGCTAGCACTGCTCCACCTGGGTTTAACGTTAGCCCAGTGAGTGCGCGAGCCAGGCTGCCCGGTCTATCGCCTGGTATATCGTTACTAAGAGAGGAGCTTGTGAAGAACGAACATCCCCACAGTCAAAGCATTTCCCCCAGATATGCATATAAAAACGTTTGTTGCTTTAATAGCCTACAAAAATAGAACGTCCGTTCGTACGTGATGCTAATCCGCTAGCGATGAGCTAACGGTGCGCGTGTACTACTAGGCCTCATCCCATGAGCCACCCCGACCTCCAGGCCTGCACTACCCAGGCTAAGAGCCCATCTCCCAGCCCCACACACCCAGCAGAGCCACCCGACCTCCAGGCAGCATTACATAACAATGAAGCCGCGTGTCTTGTCTATCACGATAGATCTATAATGTGAAGAGCCTGTCCAGCCAATGACGGCTTGAGACTGGCTGCCACAGCTGCCAATCACCCATTTTTATCCCTTTTTATACGTCAAATAACTACTTAAAAAACAAACTGATCAGAAAAATGACCACCTGCACAGGCATTAGCATGATAATGACTATCTAAAAATGATACAAACCACCTTTAAAAAAAAAAAAAAAAAAAAAAAAAAAAATCATCCGACGTATACTGTGATTATTTCGGTCTTGATTTTCCCATCCACTAACATGAGGAGGCGGGCCTCGTGACCCAACACTGGATTCAACCGCCAGAGCGGCGATCTAACATGCAGCGGCTTCACTGAACCAGTGTGATGCCCAGTCCATCTTATGATGGGTCCATGGTTGCAACTAGCAGTCTATGGTGCACTTGCAAGGCGGTGAAACCACTGTTTTTCTTTACTTGTTTATTAACCAGGTCTTTATATCCCATGCATTAAGCGTTACATTTCAGCTCTATAGGGTTGCCGCCAGAATGAACCGGTTGCCCCATGGATCTTTCGGTCTGTCCAGAGTGCCCGAGATGCTATGGCACTTCAGCATCAGTGCGTCTCCAGGCCGGGTCCCGTCAATCACCGTGAATCTGCCCAGACTTCCCCATGGGGGGAAAAGATGGTCGCCATCTGAGGACATCATCACCGGCCGGCACCGTATCTTTTCATTCAAATAGCTAGCTACTAATAATGCTTGCATTCCCATGAATTATTGGCTCGTAATTCTGAAATAATTGTCCCTGAAAGGGCTGAGAGCGCTGAAGCTATTATCATAAGAATCTTGCATCGGGTGAATTCTGTCTGCCTCTCCAGCTAGCGATCCTGTCCACGTGTCATATCGTTTATCCTCAGCTCATCAATCTCATCACGTGATGACTGCTGACCCATACAGCATTGCAGCTAAGCCCAAAATCAGGGGAAAGACCGCTCAGGCCCCAGACCGGCCCCCGGCTCCCCTGTTCCTCATCGCACCTCGTCACCACATGACAAGATCCTGGTTCGTCCTGCACCTCGAGCGGACGCTCCAGAAGTGCAACCTCCCGACAAAGAACTTCTCCAGCCACTCCTTCAGGATCGGAGCGGCCACCTCAGCCGCCGTGCAAGGAGCGTCCTCCGCCTCCCTCCAGCAAACGGGCCGCCGGTCTTCATCAGCATTCTCCAGCTACATCCGCCCGGAGCGGGCGGCCATACCGGCGGCCCAAAGGACCCTCCTCCCTTCATCGGCAAGCATGGCAACGAACAGTGTCCCGGACGTCCGTGCCAAATAATGTCTCGTTGGTGGTGGCTCCCCGAAAAGCAGGGTGCCCAGCAAGGCGCAGTAAATCTCCCGGTTATTTTTTTGGGGGGTAACCCCCTCCTCTGTCCCGGCCTGGCTCGAGGCCGCGTCCGTCCGTCGCGTCTCTCTCTCCCCCCGGGGAGAGGCTGCGTGGCGGCGGGCGCGCGTTGAACACCTCTGACTCTGGGTGGCCGATCCGACCGGACGCTGCGGTCCCTCCCGGGGCACTCGTCCCCGTGGCCTGTCCCGACGTCTCCTGGAGTGGGAGCGGCGGGCTTGACACGGGGCGCCTCGGGCAGGGGGCTGTCTGGTAACCGGACGCCATCCGACCTCGGAACCTGAAAATTAGTGCGGCACGGGGAGCGCTCCACTCCTCGTGTCGTGCGCCTCCGGGTGCCCGTTACTCGCTCTCCCCTTCCGGGGGAGGCGGGGGGCTTAATGCGCTTCCTCCCCGCTCCGTCGCACGAGTGCGGCTTGCGGGTGGAGTCGCCCGGGGGTCCCGTCGTCCTACGTCAACCCCGAGAGAGAGCCAGAGAAAGTCAGGGTCAGTCAGAAGGCCAAGTCAGGGGGCCAAGAAGGCCAAGTTAAAATGGTGAGGCGCCAAGGCGGCCAAGTAGGCCAAGCTGGGAAGCGCCAAGTCAGGTAAGGCGCCATGGCGGCCAGGAAGGCCAAGCCGGGAAGCGCCTTAAGTCAGGTAAGGCGCCATGGCGGCCAGGAAGGCCAAGCCGGAGAAAGTCAGGGTAGTCGCGCCAAGGCAGCCAAGTAGGCCAAGCCGGGAAGCGCCAAGCTAAACATCAATGTACCAAGATCGAAGGCCCGACCGAGTTGGGAGCGCCAGCCGCAAATAACGTAAGTCGCTAAAAAAGGTCGAAGGCCGGAAAAGTACAATCGCGAAGCGCCAAGGCGGCCAGGTAGGCCAAGCTGGGAAGCGCTATCGCGAGGTGCCCGACCGAGTTAGGAGCGCCAGCCGCAAATAGCCGTAAGTCGCAAAAAAGGTCGAAGGCAGGATAAGCACGTACCAAGTAAACATTAACGTATCAAGATCGAAGGCCCGACCGAGTTGGGAGCGCCAGCCGCAAATAGCTGTAAGTCGCTAAAAGGTCGAAGGCCAGAAAAGTACAATCAACTACTGGCGCCTGCAGATCTCAATTAACTTCCGGTAATCAGATCTTCCTTTTGGGGGATCTCCTAGCCCATGCAGGCGCCCTCCTCTGCCTCAAGAGCAGCGCCACTGGCCAATGGAGTCAAGCGCCAAAGCATTTGCCATGCATGCCGATTGCTAAATAAAGTTTGTCTAATCCTACCAACTGGCCTCTCCTGATTGAAGTGAGGTCTCCAGACCATAGTTCAAGCAGAAGGCCACTCACGCGTAATCCGATCTCAACGTGGTCAAAAATCCTAGTATGACGTCTGCTATGACGTCAAACATGACGTCAGTTAATCCTCATATATATAGCAAGGGTTCTACGTCACCTCTCTCTCTCTGGCCGATCATAGCAGCAGCAGCCCACGGCGGTCCATCTCCCTTGAACCCGGCCTCCGAAGCGTTGTTTTGCCCCACCCACCTCCCCAGTCCACCACCAACGAGTCTTGACTCCCGATCCCCCACGGGGGGGGGGATCTCCTAGCCCATGCAGGCGCCCTCCTCTGCCTCAAGAGCAGCGCCACTGGCCAATGGAGTCAACCATACTACAAACAAACACATGTTAATATACCATACTACAAACACACACATGTTAATATACCATACTACAAACAAACACATGTTAATATACCATACTACAAACAAACACATGTTAATATACCATACTACAAACAAACACATGTTAATATACCATACTACAAACACACACATGTTAATATACCATACTACAAACAAACACATGTTAATATACCATACTACAAACAAACACATGTTAATATACCATACTACAAACACACACATGTTAATATACCATACTACAAACAAACACATGTTAATATACCATACTACAAACAAACACATGTTAATATACCATACTACAAACAAACACATGTTAATATACCATACTACAAACAAACACATGTTAATATACCATACTACAAACAAACACATGTTAATATACCATACTACAAACAAACACATGTTAATATACCATACTACAAACAAACACACGTTAATATACCATACTACAAACAAACACACGTTAATATACCATACTACAAACAAACACATGTTAATATACCATACTACAAACAAACACGTGTTAATATACCATACTACAAACAAACACGTGTTAATATACCATACTACAAACAAACACGTGTTAATATACCATACTACAAACAAACACATGTTAATATACCATACTACAAACAAACACATGTTAATATACCATACTACAAACAAACACATGTTAATATACCATACTACAAACAAACACATGTTAATATACCATACTACAAACAAACACATGTTAATATACCATACTACAAACAAACACATGTTAATATACCATACTACAAACAAACACACGTTAATATACCATACTACAAACAAACACACGTTAATATACCATACTACAAACAAACACACGTTAATATACCATACTACAAACAAACACACGTTAATATACCATACTACAAACAAACACGTGTTAATATACCATACTACAAACAAACACATGTTAATATACCATACTACAAACAAACACGTGTTAATATACCATACTACAAACAAACACATGTTAATATACCATACTACAAACAAACACGTGTTAATATACCATACTACAAACAAACACGTGTTAATATACCATACTACAAACAAACACGTGTTAATATACCATACTACAAACACATGTTAATATACCATACTACAAACACATGTTAATATACCATACTACAAACAAACACATGTTAATATACCATACTACAAACACATGTTAATATACCATACTACAAACAGACACGTGTTAATATACCATACTACAAACAAACACATGTTAATATACCATACTACAAACAAACACATGTTAATATACCATACTACAAACAAACACATGTTAATATACCATACTACAAACACATGTTAATATACCATACTACAAACAGACACGTGTTAATATACCATACTACAAACAAACATGTGTTAATATACCATACTACAAACAAACACATGTTAATATACCATACTACAAACAAACACATGTTAATATACCATACTACAAACAAACACATGTTAATATACCATACTACAAACACACACGTGTTAATATACCATACTACAAACAAACATGTGTTAATATACCATACTACAAACAAACACGTGTTAATATACCATACTACAAACAAACATGTGTTAATATACCATACTACAAACAAACACGTGTTAATATACCATACTACAAACAAACACATGTTAATATACCATACTACAAACAAACACATGTTAATATACCATACTACAAACAAACACATGTTAATATACCATACTACAAACAAACACACGTTAATATACCATACTACAAACAAACACACGTTAATATACCATACTACAAACAAACACATGTTAATATACCATACTACAAACAAACATGTGTTAATATACCATACTACAAACAAACACATGTTAATACACCATACTACAAACAAACATGTGTTAATATACCATACTACAAACAAACATGTGTTAATATACCATACTACAAACAAACACATGTTAATATACCATACTACAAACAAACACACGTTAATATACCATACTACAAACAAACACACGTTAATATACCATACTACAAACAAACACATGTTAATATACCATACTACAAACAAACATGTGTTAATATACCATACTACAAACAAACACACGTTAATATACCATACTACAAACAAACACATGTTAATATACCATACTACAAACAAACATGTGTTAATATACCATACTACAAACAAACACGTGTTAATATACCATACTACAAACAAACACGTGTTAATATACCATACTACAAACAAACACATGTTAATATACCATACTACAAACAAACACGTGTTAATATACCATACTACAAACAAACACGTGTTAATATACCATACTACAAACAAACACGTGTTAATATACCATACTACAAACACATGTTAATATACCATACTACAAACACATGTTAATATACCATACTACAAACAAACACATGTTAATATACCATACTACAAACACATGTTAATATACCATACTACAAACAAACACATGTTAATATACCATACTACAAACACATGTTAATATACCATACTACAAACAGACACGTGTTAATATACCATACTACAAACAAACACATGTTAATATACCATACTACAAACAAACACATGTTAATATACCATACTACAAACAAACACATGTTAATATACCATACTACAAACACATGTTAATATACCATACTACAAACAGACACGTGTTAATATACCATACTACAAACAAACATGTGTTAATATACCATACTACAAACAAACACATGTTAATATACCATACTACAAACAAACACATGTTAATATACCATACTACAAACAAACACATGTTAATATACCATACTACAAACAAACACATGTTAATATACCATACTACAAACAAACACATGTTAATATACCATACTACAAACACACACATGTTAATATACCATACTACAAACAAACACATGTTAATATACCATACTACAAACAAACACATGTTAATATACCATACTACAAACAAACACATGTTAATATACCATACTACAAACAAACACATGTTAATATACCATACTACAAACAAACACATGTTAATATACCATACTACAAACACACACATGTTAATATACCATACTACAAACAAACACATGTTAATATACCATACTACAAACAAACACATGTTAATATACCATACTACAAACACACACATGTTAATATACCATACTACAAACAAACACATGTTAATATACCATACTACAAACAAACACATGGGGGAGGGAATAGAGGGAATAGAGAAAGAGAGAGCCGGAGAAAGTCAGGGTAGTCGCGCCAAGGCAGCCAAGTAGGCCAAGCCGGGAAGCGCCAAGCTAAACATCAACGTACCAAGATCGAAGGCCCGACCGAGTTGGGAGCGCCAGCCGCAAATAACGTAAGTCGCTAAAAAAGGTCGAAGGCCGGAAAAGTACAATCGCGAAGCGCCAAGGCGGCCAGGTAGGCCAAGCTGGGAAGCGCTATCGCGAGGTGCCCGACCGAGTTAGGAGCGCCAGCCGCAAATAGCCGTAAGTCGCAAAAAAGGTTGAAGGCAGGATAAGCACGTACCAAGTAAACATTAACGTATCAAGATCGAAGGCCCGACCGAGTTGGGAGCGCCAGCCGCAAATAGCTGTAAGTCGCTAAAAGGTCGAAGGCCAGAAAAGTACAATCAACTACTGGCGCCTGCAGATCTCAATTAACTTCCGGTAATCAGATCTTCCTTTTGGGGGATCTCCTAGCCTATGCAGGTGCCCTCCTCTTGCCTCAAGAGCAGCGCCACTGGCCAATGGAGTCAAGCGCCAAAGTATTTGCCATGCATGCCGATTGCTAAATAAAGTTTGTCTAATCCTACCAACTGGCCTCTCCTGATTGAAGTGAGGTCTCCCGACCATAGTTCAAGCAGAAGGCCACTCACGCGTAATCCGATCTCAACGTGGTCAAAAATCCTAGTATGACGTCTGCTATGACGTCAAACATGACGTCAGTTAATCCTCATATATATAGCAAGGGTTCTACGTCACCTCTCTCTCTCTGGCCGATCATAGCAGCAGCAGCCCACGGCAGTCCATCTCCCTTGAAGCCGGCCTCCGAAGCGTTGTTTTGCCCCACCCACCTCCCCAGTCCACCACCAACGAGTCTTGACTCCCGATCCCCCACGGGGGGGGGGATCTCCTAGCCTATGCAGGTGCCCTCCTCTTGCCTCAAGAGCAGCGCCACTGGCCAATGGAGTCAAGCGCCAAAGTATTTGCCATGCATGCCGATTGCTAAATAAAGTTTGTCTAATCCTACCAACTGGCCTCTCCTGATTGAACTACAAACAAACACATGTTAATATACCATACTACAAACAGCTTAAACGCTGCTGGGCGGAGGAGATGATGCACTCTCTCTCCTTGTCTCTCTTCTTAGGTAGGTATTGCTGCTATAAATATTCTTTATATATTTTATATTCGAGATATATCTTTATTTATTTTTTACCTACCTATTTATGTGAGCTCAAATAGTCCTGGACTCTTATTACTTTTAAGTTCATGTACGTGTCTTTTACTACTTTTAAGTACATTGTACGTGTCTTTACTACTTTTAAGTACATCGTACAGATCCCCTGAGGTGTGTTTTTATTTTGTTTTTATTTTACTTTTATCCTGTGTTTACTTGATCCTTTTTCTGCTGGAAAACTGCTGCCATGCTCCATGTTTGTTTTAATTTGTTCATGTTTTGTTTTTTCATGTATTCGCTATGCTTTTTATGTCTGCTGCACACAAATTGCCCTTCGGGGACAAATAATAAACTTGAATCTTGAATCTTGAATCTACAAACAAACACATGTTAATATACCATACTACAAACAAACACATGTTAATATACCATACTACAAACACACACATGTTAATATACCATACTACAAACAAACACATGTTAATATACCATACTACAAACAAACACATGTTAATATACCATACTACAAACAAACACATGTTAATATACCATACTACAAACAAACATGTGTTAATATACCATACTACAAACAGACACGTGTTAATATACCATACTACAAACAAACATGTGTTAATATACCATACTACAAACAAACACATGTTAATATACCATACTACAAACAAACACATGTTAATATACCATACTACAAACAAACATGTGTTAATATACCATACTACAAACAGACACGTGTTAATATACCATACTACAAACAAACACATGTTAATATACCATACTACAAACAAACATGTGTTAATATACCATACTACAAACAGACACGTGTTAATATACCATACTACAAACAGACACGTGTTAATATACCATACTACAAACAAACATGTGTTAATATACCATACTACAAACAAACACATGTTAATATACCATACTACAAACAAACACATGTTAATATACCATACTACAAACACATGTTAATATACCATACTACAAACAGACACGTGTTAATATACCATACTACAAACAAACATGTGTTAATATACCATACTACAAACAAACATGTGTTAATATACCATACTACAAACAGACACGTGTTAATATACCATACTACAAACAAACATGTGTTAATATACCATACTACAAACAAACATGTGTTAATATACCATACTACAAACAGACACGTGTTAATATACCATACTACAAACAAACATGTGTTAATATACCATACTACAAACAAACACATGTTAATATACCATACTACAAACAAACACATGTTAATATACCATACTACAAACAGACACGTGTTAATATACCATACTACAAACAAACATGTGTTAATATACCATACTACAAACAGACACGTGTTAATATACCATACTACAAACAAACATGTGTTAATATACCATACTACAAACAAACATGTGTTAATATACCATACTACAAACAAACACATGTTAATATACCATACTACAAACAGACACGTGTTAATATACCATACTACAAACAAACATGTGTTAATATACCATACTACAAACAAACATGTGTTAATATACCATACTACAAACAGACACGTGTTAATATACCATACTACAAACACACATGTGTTAATATACCATACTACAAACAAACACGTGTTAATATACCATACTACAAACAGACACGTGTTAATATACCATACTACAAACAAACGTGTTAATATACCATACTACAAACAAACACATGTTAATATACCATACTACAAACAAACACGTGTTAATATACCATACTACAAACAAACACATGTTAATATACCATACTACAAACAGACACGTGTTAATATACCATACTACAAACAAACATGTGTTAATATACCATACTACAAACAAACATGTGTTAATATACCATACTACAAACAGACACGTGTTAATATACCATACTACAAACAAACACACGTTAATATACCATACTACAAACAAACATGTGTTAATATACCATACTACAAACAGACACGTGTTAATATACCATACTACAAACAAACATGTGTTAATATACCATACTACAAACAGACACGTGTTAATATACCATACTACAAACAAACATGTGTTAATATACCATACTACAAACAAACACATGTTAATATACCATACTACAAACACACACGTGTTAATATACCATACTACAAACAAACATGTGTTAATATACCATACTACAAACACACACGTGTTAATATACCATACTACAAACAAACACATGTTAATATACCAGACTACAAACAAACACATGTTAATATACCATACTACAAACACACACGTGTTAATATACCATACTACAAACAAACACATGTTAATATACCAGACTACAAACAAACATGTGTTAATATACCATACTACAAACAAACACACGTTAATATACCATACTACAAACAAACACGTGTTAATATACCATACTACAAACACACACGTGTTAATATACCATACTACAAACAAACACGTGTTAATATACCATACTACAAACACACACGTGTTAATATACCATACTACAAACAAACACGTGTTAATATACCATACTACAAACAAACACGTGTTAATATACCATACTACAAACAAACATGTGTTAATATACCATACTACAAACAAACACATGTTAATATACCATACTACAAACAGACACGTGTTAATATACCATACTACAAACAAACACGTGTTAATATACCATACTACAAACAAACACATGTTAATATACCATACTACAAACACACACGTGTTAATATACCATACTACAAACAAACACATGTTAATATACCATACTACAAACAAACACGTGTTAATATACCATACTACAAACAGACACGTGTTAATATACCATACTACAAACAAACATGTGTTAATATACCATACTACAAACAAACACATGTTAATATACCATACTACAAACACACACGTGTTAATATACCATACTACAAACAAACATGTGTTAATATACCATACTACAAACACACACGTGTTAATATACCATACTACAAACAAACACATGTTAATATACCATACTACAAACAAACACATGTTAATATACCATACTACAAACACACACGTGTTAATATACCATACTACAAACAAACACATGTTAATATACCAGACTACAAACAAACATGTGTTAATATACCATACTACAAACAAACATGTGTTAATATACCATACTACAAACAAACATGTGTTAATATACCATACTACAAACAAACATGTGTTAATATACCATACTACAAACAAACACATGTTAATATACCAGACTACAAACAAACACATGTTAATATACCATACTACAAACAAACATGTGTTAATATACCATACTACAAACAAACACATGTTAATATACCAGACTACAAACAAACACGTGTTAATATACCATACTACAAACAAACATGTGTTAATATACCATACTACAAACAAACATGTGTTAATATACCATACTACAAACAAACACATGTTAATATACCAGACTACAAACAAACACATGTTAATATACCATACTACAAACAAACACATGTTAATATACCATACTACAAACACACACGTGTTAATATACCATACTACAAACAAACACGTGTTAATATACCATACTACAAACAAACATGTGTTAATATACCATACTACAAACAAACACATGTTAATATACCATACTACAAACAAACACATGTTAATATTAGGGGTGGGAATCGCTGAGTAGCTCACGATACGATATCGTCACGATACTTGGCCCTCGATAACGATATTATCACGATACAGCGATAATCGATATATTGGAAGACGATACATCACGATACCTGTGTAACTGAAGAGAAAAAAATACCCCTAAAAGGCAAGAAGCAGGTATTATGTATTTATTAGCAGAATTGACATGAACTCTCTGAGTTCACTCACTCACTCATACCATTTTCGATACCACGGAGGAAAAGTTCCACATTAAGTCTTTTTATTATTATTATTAAAACAAGAAAACCTATATAACCTACCTACCTATATAATTTCTAAAAGTAGATATTAATGATCAAACATTTCCATTCATGTAGCCTACAGTATTTCTGTTTTTGTTTCAACTACAAACATAAATAAACGTCAACTTGAAACTATGTTTCAACTACCACACACAGCATAATATTTTAGCCTGTTTATTATTATTTATTTTTTTTAAATAAACATATCGATACTTGGTGCCAGTGTATCGATAACGTATCGCAAGTGGAAATATCGCGATACCGTGAGTATCGATATTTTGTCCCACCCCATTTTAGGTCGTTCATGTGACTCATTAGCCGTGTTCGGAACGGTTCACTCATTCACTCACTAATCATGTAGTTGTAGTGATGGGATGATGATCAAATTAGTTTTCGGTTTTCACAAAAGCGTGTTCCAAGGGAACAGTTTGGAACCTAGCTTATTTCCTGTCAGTTCTCCCAAGTAAGCTGCGGGGAATTTACAATGTTTGTGTTGTCGAGTTGAAACCGTCTATATAGTGAATCAAATTGTAATAGGGAATGGTTTGGAACAGGGCTATTCTTTCCATTTTGACAAAACGTTTCCCACAGATGGCAATTCAATATTTACTCTCCTGTGTGGATTATCATGTGTCTCTTCAAGCTTGTTTTATCACCAACACTTTGACCACAGACTGAGCAAAGAAATGGTTTCTCTCCTGTGTGGACTATCATGTGTATCTTCAAGGATGTTTCTCGACCAAAACCTTTACCACAGACTGAGCAAAGAAATTGTTTCTCTCCTGTGTGGACTATCATGTGTGCCTTCAGGGATGTTTCTCGACCAAAACCTTTACCACAGACTGAGCAAAGAAATTGTTTCTCTCCTGTGTGGACTATCATGTGTGTCTCCAAGTTTGTTTTTTGACCAAAACCTTTACCACAGACTGAGCAAAGAAATGCTTTGTCTCCTGTGTGGACTATCATGTGTCTCTTTATGTGTCCTCTCTTACCAAAACCTTTACCACAGACTGAGCAACTCCAGTGTTTCTTCCCAAGAACTTCACTGTTTGTCTCTGAGTCTAAACCTGACTGAGGTTCACTAGTTTCGATCCATTCTTCATTACTGTCGTCAGTCTCATGTTCAGAAGAGTCTGGAGTCTTGTCATCACTAGCTGGTGGTAAACGACTTGCTGGATCTAAGTTCCTGACTGGTTCTGATACTCCACAGTCCTCTCCACCAGCTTCTGTTTTCATCAGTTCGGTTGAGCTGCTGGCTAGAGGTTCTACCTCTCTGTTCTCCTCAGTTTGGCTTTGATGAAGCTGTGAGGACTTAGGTTTTTCTTCCTCATCTTCACTCTTCACAGGGACAGCAGTGAATGGGAACTTGGTGATATGGGCCTCCTCCAGCCCTTGAAGCTGTTCTCCTTCATGACTGGTCCAGAGTTCCTCCTCTTCCTCTTTAATGTGTGGGGGCTCTGGGTCCTCCTGGTCCAGACTGACGCTCCACTCCTGCTGCTCAGCGGGAGCTTCTTCTTTATTGACCAACAGCTGCTGAAGGTCTGAAGGCAAGGCTTCTCTGTGTAACCGCACAGCGTCCATCAGTTTTCGTTGTCGGTCGATCTCTTCTGAACGAGTAACTTCCTCCTCGTACTCTGCTCTCTTTCTTTCAAACAGCCCAAATATGACTTCAACAGCAGCAGTTAGGCACTGCTTCACCGCTCTCAGCTTCTGGACTTTAGAAATTTTACAGTTCACACAGTGACGACAGGAACGTTTCCTCCTGAACTATTTACTGACAAACGATATTATTCAAAGCTCCAATAGCTTCACAGCTAACCTTAGCTTCACAGCAAGTAGACATAGACTGGCCTTTGGCTGAATCTACTATCTAACCATGTGAAGCTGGCAGAGCTGACTCTTATAGCCCTCAAATGTGAAATCATTACAGTATGACATCATATGTGACATCATAAGTGAAATAACTACATCAGTGAAATCAATGACATCATCACTGTCGACATCATAACCTTCAACAGTGACCTCATGTCAAGAGTGACATCACCAGTGAAATTATCAATGGTGACATTATCATCATCTATGACATAATCACTGGCATCATCACTGTTGACATCCTTGGTGACATCATCATCATTGACAACAGCACTGATCCATCATCATCATCATCGGTGACATTATCTAACAGTAGCTGATGGTGCTCGCAGCTCAGGAACAGGGAGTTCCGGTGCCGCAGGCTTCCTGTTCCTGAGCTGTGGGCACCATCAGTTACAGTGCTGCAGGCTTCCTGTTCCTGAGCTGTGGGCACCATCAGTTACAGTGCTGCAGGCTTCCTGTTCCTGAGCTGTGGGCACCATCAGTTACAGTGCTGCAGGCTTCCTGTTCCTGAGCTGTGGGCACCATCAGTTACAGTGCTGCAGGCTTCCTGTTCCTGAGCTGTGGGCACCATCAGTTACAGTGCTGCAGGCTTCCTGTTCCTGAGCTGTGGGCACCATCAGTTACAGTGCTGCAGGCTTTCTCTGTTCCTGCGCTGTGGGCACCATCAGTTACAGTGCTGCAGGCTTCCTGTTCCTGAGCTGTGGGCACCATCAGTTACAGTGCTGCAGGCTTTCTCTGTGTCTGAGCTGTGGGCACCATCAGTTACAGTGCTGCAGGCTTCCTGTTCCTGAGCTGTGGGCACCATCAGTTACAGTGCTGCAGGCTTCCTGTTCCTGAGCTGTGGGCACCATCAGTTACAGTGCTGCAGGCTTTCTCTGTTCCTGCGCTGTGGGCACCATCAGTTACAGTGCTGCAGGCTTCCTGTTCCTGAGCTGTGGGCACCATCAGTTACAGTGCTGCATGCTTCCTGTTCCTGAGCTGTGGGCACCATCAGTTACAGTGCTGCAGGCTTTCTGTTCCTGAGCTGTGGGCACCATCAGTTACAGTGCTGCAGGCTTTCTGTGTCTGAGCTGTGGGCACCATCAGTTACAGTGCTGCAGGCTTTCTCTGTGTCTGAGCTGTGGGCACCATCAGTTACAGTGCTGCAGGCTTTCTCTGTGTCTGAGCTGTGGGCACCATCAGTTACAGTGCTGCAGGCTTCCTGTTCCTGAGCTGTGGGCACCATCAGTTACAGTGCTGCATGCTTCCTGTTCCTGAGCTGTGGGCACCATCAGTTACAGTGCTGCAGGCTTCCTGTTCCTGAGCTGTGGGCACCATCAGTTACAGTGCTGCAGGCTTTCTCTGTGTCTGAGCTGTGGGCACCATCAGTTACAGTGCTGCAGGCTTTCTCTGTTCCTGAGCTGTGGGCACCATCAGTTACAGTGCTGCAGGCTTTCTCTGTGTCTGAGCTGTGGGCACCATCAGTTACAGTGCTGCAGGCTTCCTGTTCCTGAGCTGTGGGCACCATCAGTTACAGTGCTGCAGGCTTTCTCTGTGTCTGAGCTGTGGGCACCATCAGTTACAGTGCTGCAGGCTTTCTCTGTTCCTGAGCTGTGGGCACCATCAGTTACAGTGCTACAGGCTTTCTGTTCCTGAGCTAAGGGCACCATCAGTTACAGTGCTGCAGGCTTTCTCTGTGTCTGAGCTGTGGGCACCATCAGTTACAGTGCTGCAGGCTTTCTCTGTGTCTGAGCTGTGGGCACCATCAGTTACAGTGCTGCAGGCTTTCTCTGTGTCTGAGCTGTGGGCACCATCAGTTACAGTGCCGCAGGCTTCCTGTTCCTGAGCTGTGGGCATCATCAGTTACAGTGCTGCAGACTTCCTGTTCCTGAGCTGTGGGCACCATCAGGTACAGTGCTGCAGGCTTTCTGTGTCTGAGCTGTGGGCACCATCAGTTACAGTGCTGCAGGCTTCCTGTTCCTGAGCTGTGGGCACCATCAGTTACAGGCTTTCTCTGTGTCTGAGCTGTGGGCACCATCAGTTACAGTGCCGCAGGCTTCCTGTTCCTGAGCTGTGGGCACCATCAGTTACAGGCTTTCTCTGTGTCTGAGCTGTGGGCACCATCAGTTACAGTGCTGCAGGCTTCCTGTTCCTGAGCTGTGGGCACCATCAGTTACAGTGCTGCAGGCTTCCTGTTCCTGAGCTGTGGGCATCATCTTCTTAAAAGATACACAGACACACACACACAGACAACTTCAACTTTATTATTCAAGTTCAAGTAGTTTATTGTCATATGTATAATACAATGTATAATACAATGAAATTATTTATGCTTTGAGCACCCTCAGCCTTACATACACAAGGACATGGTCACAAAGACCGACAGAAAAAGGGTGTAGACCTACATAACTATGTAGGCTACACGTGATACAGACATGTCTGTACACAGTACGTGTAGACATGACACAAACCACAATACAATACAGTACAGTAATGGTGAACAACAAAGTGACAGTGCGTTGCAGTGTGTGTGAGTCAACTGTTCAGCAGCCTGACTGCCTGTCATCTGACTACTAGTCATCTCGCACGCTACGCTGCTCGCCGAGCTGGCCCTGCAGCTCGCATACGCAGCTCGGCCGCTGCACGGCGTCGCCCGCAAGCTCGGCTGCTGCGTGGCCTCACCTGCCCTATTGGCGCGCGCGCGCATAATGTCTTCCTCTCTCTCTCTCTCTCCCTCAGTCACTCTCCCTCTCCTCGCTCTCTCTGTCTCTCTCGTGTGTGTGTGTGTGTGTGTGTGTGTGTGTGTGTGTGTGTGTCACACAGTACTGCTATAAACAGGAAAGCCTGTGATTCTAGTGTGAGGACTGGAGTGGACATGTAGGCTGTTTGTCTAACTGTGCTGTTCCCACTGTCTCCAGAATGGCTTCACACCTCTCCACATTGCCTGTAAGAAGAACCACATGCGCTCCATGGACCTGTTGCTCAAGCACTCTGCCTCCTTAGAAGCTGTCACAGAGGTGAGACAGTTTGTTTTCCAACTGATCCTCATCAGGCAGACCTCGCCTTTTCTATCAAGCAGGCGTTTAGCATTTTACATATATACCGCTATAAATAAATAGTAGTCAATCTGTTTGTTTTACAAACAGCATGTATATGGATTAGAAAATAAATGACAATGAAAATGTGAAGTTTTAGATTGATATAGCCCCTCTGTTCCTTAGGCATGGCTGTTAGGAATGATGTTTTTCAACTGAAACATCCCATCCAACACTGCTAATGCCAATATAGCACATGTGACTAACAAGCTAACAAGCTAGCCTGTCCCTTTACTTCTCAATGGCTAAAACAATAAAACCTGTTTCCTGTGTGTGTGTGTGTGTGTGTGTGTGCACGTGCGCGTGTGTCCGTGCAGTCTGGTCTCACTCCTCTCCATGTGGCAGCGTTCATGGGCCACTTGAACATAGTGAAGAACCTTCTCCACAGAGGGGCTTCACCTAATGCTTCCAATGTGGTGAGGGCTCCTTGTGTCACTTTTCACTGTGAAGACATTCTTCAAGTAGAGATGTATTGCAGAAAGTCACATGATCTCACTGCATTCGCATTGCCCCACTTATATCACCGCTATAATAAGGCGAGGAGGGGTTCAATTAAAAGCATCAAAATATTACTATAATTATCAAAACAACAAAATATTGCTCTTCATAGGAATTGTCAACTCGTTATACTCTGTGGAGTGGGCGGATTCAAAGGTCTGGCCCCAGGCAAAGATAGTATATATGACTTGAGTCCTTGGTTGATAAAGCACACTGAATCCTCTAAATAGTGCATGGTGAAATGTATTTTGTTCCTCCAAAATGTCTGGATATACACTCTTGGTACACAGTACGCTATACCATCTATCAAGAAAACTGCATTGAATGATGTTGTCTTGTAGTGTGAGTGACGTGTTTATCTGTGTTGATCTAAACCAGAAAGTGGAGACTCCGCTCCACATGGCCTCCCGAGCAGGACACTGTGAAGTGGCTCAGTTCCTGCTGCAGAACACGGCGCAGGTGGACGCCAGGGCCAAGGTACCACTCTGTCTGCTTTCACCCGTCCTGTTATCCCCTTATCTGTTATCTCCACCTGTGTGTCATATTGCATCCACATTCATTTGTAGTCCTTTAGCTGATACTCTCATCCAGAACAACGTGCAGGCATATTTATTATCTATCCATCGTAGACTAGATGGATAGATTACATGGAACAAGTCATGCCTGCTTCCCTACAATGATCATGTATGGCAGAGATGTGCAACATGCCTGGTATAGTTGCCATCTCGCAGTTGTAAGCAGCATAAAAACTGTATCAAATGACTTCTGCAAATCAGAGAGATTAACACGTTCACTGCCATTGACGAGATATCTCGGCTTACAAAATCCAACGGTTGACTGCCAATGACGAGATATCTCGTCTTAAAAAAAATAATAATAATTTGACGGTGGGACGTGGATCAACTCCCCCCACGTCTCCTATAAAATTATTGGAGCCACCGAACGTGTACAACCCATTCCACCGACCCACTAAGTGGCGACAGTGCTCTCCAAACTAGAAAAAGCAGACCCAAAACTGCAGGGGAACGCGCGATGAAACCATTCTCATACTGTAGAATGGATTGGCGAAAACGCTTTCGCTTTCGCGCTGATTGCTGGCGGTGAGGGATTGCAAATTTGCATAATAGATTACGGGTGGAACACACTTTGAAACACGCAGCATAAATAAGACCAGAATCGCAAAAGCTTCATCAAAGCTCTCAACCGAAACCGCAAGAAACGAGCGAGCCCATCCAGACTTGCCCAGCGGCCGCCAGCAGACAGGCACAGCAGCAGCAGCAACAGAAACGAGCTTGTGACACGCCCGCTGCAGCCAAGAAGAACACACACGGAGGGAGGAGTTTGAAGGAGAGGGGTGTTTCCTGCTGTTATGGAGGAAATTACTGTTCAAAACTATTGTTTAGATGTCTGACGTCTTACTGATGCCAAAAATGAATGGTTAAAGTGACTGTTCTATCGAATTTCACAAAAAGCTATTTATCTCAGCTTAAATTTTCAGACGCTGAAACCATGCTGTATTCAAGTGCTAATGCCTACATAACTACTAACTCTACACACACACACATTCTATTAGTTCTTTTTAGATATTTTGTGTTCACAAAATCTTAGCAGAAAAGAATCCTCAGGTCTTGAAAGATGAGCCAGAATCCTCAAAAAAAACCTTGGCAGAAGCTACCTACAGAAAAAAAAAACGGCTGGCAGTGAATGTGTTAAAAAATATATTTTAAGAAAAAATGAGGGATGGACCGATATGAAGATTTTGGCCGATGCCGATAACTGATATTAAGATTGCTGTTATGGCCGATAACCGATATTTACAGATGTCGATATGATCTGTATAAGAACACATTTCTATGATAATAAAAAAAATTACATACTGAAAAACACATGTAAACACTAAATTTGAAAAAGTACCGTAATGCATTTCTTTATTTCAAAAACATTTGTAAAAGCCCATAAATCATAGATTTACTGCATTATTTCATCTCAATGTGAAGAATTTGGATGATACCGATAACCGATTACATTGCAACATCGGACCGACACCGATATGTTAAAAAATGACTAACATCGGCCGATACCGATATGATTGCCGATATATCGTGCATCCCTAGAAAAAATCAAAGAGGTCTTGGTGCTGTCCAGTTTTGAAGCTGTAGTGTACATAATAAGCTAAATTATATACATGGGTGGGTGGTATAGGTTGGTTTAGGTGGCTGCCCAGTAGTAAAAGGTTGCAGGTTTTATCCCTGGTATCCAATATTGACAAAGTGTCCCTTACTGTATCCAGGGCACGTAACCCCCATGTACTGAAGTAATGCACACTGTTTTTACATTGGCTTTTTGGTCGTGAGACTGCACCCAAGTAGCACTGCTCTCCAATACACTCTCAAGGGGCCAAGCAAGCTCCAGGTAGCCTGGGTAAACCCAGCCTCCACGTGACCTCCATGCAGTGGCGGACTGCATAATCGGGCACGTCGGGCAAATGCCTGGTGGCCTGGCCTGGCCTGGCCTGCAAATTTTTTTTTTTTTTTTTTTTTTTTTTTTTGCAGGCCAGGCCAGGCCACTCACTGAACAGCAGGCCAGGCGCTGAATACTGGTTTACTAGTGGTTTTATTACTTTATTCAGGGTTAAAGTGGGTGCATCTCATTGTAAAATTGGACTTGGCCCAAATTGGGCTTCAAACGGCCCAAATCGGGCTTCAAACGGCCCAAATCTGGCTTCAAACGGCCCAAATTGGGCTTCAAACGGCCCAAATTGAGCTTCAAACGGCCCAAATTTTTCGCGCGTCGGCCCGTATCGGCCTGGCCTGCTTGGTATCTAATGCCCAGCCTGAATTATGATCCCAGTCCGCCCCTGCCTCCATGTACCATCAGTCACGCAGAAAAAGGAAACTTACGTTACAGGCATAGTCTGTGACGTCACGTTGAAGGCTGGGTTCACCCAGGCTAAGCTCCAGCTGCACCCAAACAGCGATGGCATGTCTTTTCAACACAACAACGCTCACAATACATTGAAGTAAAAAAAAAAAAAATGAACACAATCAAAAGCTAGGAATATAAGGCCCAGGTTGAAAATAACAGGAATGTCCCTTTAAACAACCGCCATTGTCTAGTGGGATTTGTTTGTCCGGTAATAATAGCATGAACCAAGCTCTCTCCCCTCCGTGCCTTGTGTAGGATGACCAGACCCCCCTACACTGTGCGGCCCGTATGGGCCACAAGGAGCTGGTCAAGCTGCTCCTGGAGCACAAGGCCAACCCAGACGCAGCCACCACCGCAGGCCACACCCCTTTACACATCGCCGCCCGCGAAGGACATATCCACACCATCCGAATCCTGCTGGACGGAGCGGCACAGCAGACCAAGATGACCAAGGTAGCATAGAGAGCATCATGAGATAGAACAAAGTGCAATAGAGACACTGCATCAAATAGGCCATGCCCATCACGGGGGATAAAAGCTCCGTTCATTTCCACACACCAGCGTCATTCTCCTTGAATTACACATAGCTAAAAGCTGTTGTGTCGGTGGGCTGCGCACACAACACATGTAAAAAATCGCCAGTTAAAGTTTTAAAGTTTTTTTGTACTCCCGAGGAAAACAAGGAAGCCATTGAGAATTGGCGAGAAGAAAAATGTGGATGTTGCTGTCAGTGAAGTAAGTTGGAGTGTTCATCTTCCGTATATACGATCTTTTTGTGCAACACCCGACCATGTACGCGACATAGGAGAACGCCAGGATTGGACAGGAGTTTGTGTTTTCCCCCGATTTGGGCGTGGTTTCTGAATGATGACCCGTTCCGCAGTGTCTCTATAGATAGAACAATCATTCAGCCTCAGCTGGTCTTGATCAGGCATGTGTGCAGATACAATCTTCTGTTGTCTGTCTGTTTGTCTAATATTTAACTTCCCCTCTTTGAGATCTCTCCTTCATTTATCTCTGTTTTATAGTCATCTACAGGGTCTCTTACATCTTTATAATTATCCCATTTTCTCATTCTATCATTGAGTTTCAATGTGGAGTTACCGCCTGCTGTGCTGAGAGTAGTCCTACTTTACTACGGTACCACCTGCTGTGCTGAGAGTAGTCCTACTTTACTACTGTACCACCTGCTGTGCTGAGAGTAGTCCTACTTTACTACTGTACCAGCTCGCCAGTCGCTCTCAATACTCCCTCGTTTGAAATATCGAAAGTCAGCACGCAAGTGACTCGACGAATCGGCTCGCTGGGACGCAGTGCTTTTTGACGTTGTGTTATGGTTACATTATAACTTGGTGTTTCTGAGTGAAGAGACTATCTCTCCAGCTCCATACATAGGCAATATGTAGGCTAGCTGGGTGGACAGATAGTCAGATAGATAGAAAAACATTAAAAACTAAAGTTATTTTGAGTTTGAAAACTCCCGCACGCACACACAGACACACACACACACACACACACATACAGTACGACCGAACACATGATCCCCTCCAGGCATTCGGCTGGCGGAGATAATACGTATTTTATTATTGATAAACCTTTGGCGTGTTTTACAGCAGTAAGCAACATGGTAATGGTAAACAGCTTATTTTATTTTTGTATTTTAATGTATTTATTCATATTTCTGGAGCAGAAAGGCTTTACTCCGCTCCATGTGGCCTCTAAATATGGAAAGGTGGATGTCGCTGAGCTGCTGCTGGAGCGAGGAGCCAACCCCAACGCAGCCGGGAAGGTGAGACAACCCACACTACACAGCGTTATTATTATAACGGCCATGTCATATTCCACTGCACTACTGTAAATATACTGTACTGTGTGTGTGTGTGTGTGTGTGTGTGTGTGTGTGTGTGTGTGTGTGTGTGTGTGTGTGTGTTTAATAGAATGGTCTAACCCCCCTTCATGTAGCTGTCCATCACAACAACCTGGATGTTGTTAAACTCCTGGTCAGCAAAGGAGGATCTGCACACAGCACTGCCCGAGTAAGACACACACACACACACACACACACACACACACACACACAAAACACATTAGCCTCCATGCATATCGTTATGGAGCATTGACACAATCAGATTTAAAGCACTCTCACACTAAAGCATTTGAGTTTAACTCCAAAATGAGACATCGAGCGTATTCATAGCTTTCAAGGGGCGTTACGTGCTGCCGGGAACGCCCACCTGGCGGTCAAAAAGAAAAACTTGTTCATTCCGCTGCCCGCCGCGTCGACTAGTTTCTCACGCTGCGTTTGTTCAGCCAAAATGCCGGATACCTGTTGTGCTATCGGTTGCACTAACCGACGAGGAGACACGCCTGGCTTGTGCTTTTACAGAATGCCATCGGAGAAAGAAAACTCAGACAGGAGGAGGTTGTGGATTTGTGCGATTAGACGTGGTTCAGTCGCTGGGGAGGGCAAATGGCTTTTTTTCTACCATCAAAGTACACACGTTTTTGCGGCCAACATTTCATCAAAGGTAAGCTCAAGTAACGTTAACGGGGTATTTTAATCATTATTGTAACGTTACTTGAGCTTACCTTTGATGAAATGTTGGCCGCAAAGACGTGTGTACAAACGGCTGAACAAACACAGCGTGAGAAACTAGTCGACTCGGCTGGCAGCGGAATGGACAAGTTTGTTTTTTGACTGTCAGGTGGGCGTTCCCGGCAGCACGTAACGCCCCTTGAAAGCTATGAATAGAGAGCCAAAGTGAAACGTCACTTCCTGCTTTCTCCCTGTACCAGCGCTGAGAAAAATATGAATGGCGGTGGACGGAGAATAAGGTTACTTTTTTGATCCCGTTTGAATTGTGCCACGGGGCGCCAACGCCAATTTTGTCAATTTAAAACGTCACTTTGCATGTCAAGAAAGTCGCAGTTTGTCGCCAAACTGTTGCACTAGAAGTTATAAATCAGAAAGCCTACATACACTGTCGCCTAAGTGACGTCACTTTCTCTACCGGCAAAGCTGAAGACCGGCGACATGACACGAGCTTCCACGAGCTATGTAGTTTTTATATGAAACTAACCCCTACGTTTCAGTTTGACGACAAACTGTGACTTTCTTGACAGAAAGTTCTGTTTTAAATGGACAAAATTAGCGTTGGCACCCCGTGGCACAATTCAAACGGGATCAAAAAAGTAACCTTATTCTCCGTCCACCGCCATTCATATTTTTCACAGCGCTGGTAGAGGGAGAAAGCAGGAAGTGACGTTTCACTTTGGCTCTCTATTAAAACAGTGATGCCATCTCTTAACTTTCTCAAGTAAAGTAGGTACATTCAAATTCAAAATGAAGACACAACAGATTTTTAAATGAGTCTGCCTGTCTGTCCAGCTACTGTCTGTGCATGTACTATATGATGCCCTTGTCTCTGTCTACAGAATGGCTACACCCCCCTGCACATAGCAGCCAAGCAGAACCAGATGGAGGTGGCCAGTGTTCTGCTGCAGAACGGGGCAGTGGCTAACTCTGAATCCCTCCAAGGCATCACGCCCCTGCACCTGGCCTCCCAGGAGGGCCGGCCCGACATGGTGGCGCTGCTCATCTCCAAACAGGCCAACGTCAACCTGGGAAACAAGGTGCGCTGTTAGACTGGATTATCAATCCCAGAGAGCACATTTAAGCAAGAAGGCCCAACAGGCCACGATTTACAGTGATTTTACAACAACTAAACACAAGCTCGCGCAACATGAGTGATTCTACAGAATTGGTTCAAAGTCAGAGTTATTATTAATAGTTTACTGTTATGTCAAATATTATTTCGAGTTTCAATAGATAATGATCTTAGGGAATATCTAAGATTTGCGTAGTTACTTCAAAGCTTCTTAAATTTGTTTTTTGGTTGTGGGACAGCAGTTTGCACCAGTTCTGTAGAATGGCGTCCTCAGTCAGACCACTTGCCTGCTGCAGACAGCAGACATCGCCCGGTTGTGTCTCGGCGGCATGGTGGCTCAGTGGTAAGCGATGTCGCCTCACAGCTAGAAGGTCCTGGGTTCGATTCTCACCTGGGACGCTGTGAGCGATGAATGAATGCGTGCCCGTCCGCATGTCCTCGAGTGCCCACCGCCTGGGTGGGGTGGTCAAAAGGGCCTTTCTGTGTGGAGTTTGCATGTTGTCCCCGTGCCTCCCGGGGGTTTCCTTCATATAGGAACCCCCTTCACCAAAACATGCAATATCCTGGTTGCTAATGTGGTTCCTCCTCTGGTCGTTAAGGGCGCCTGTTCGGAGGGAGGGGAACTGGTTGGAATAGCGTGAACCTCCCACGTGCTATGTCCTACCGGTGAAGCTTCCTCTGTCAGGTGAAAAGAAGCGGCTGGCTAACTGCCCATGTCTCGGAGGAAGCATGGAGCCAGTTTCGGCTCTCCCCAGATCGGCAGAGGGTGGAGCAGCAACCAGGATAAATAAATTAAATTAGCACTAATGGGGGATAAAAATGGGATAAAATAAATCGGGGGGGGGGGGGAATAAAGACATCTCCTGTCTGCCTGACTACGCTCTTCTCTCCTGACACAAGCAGATATTTAGCAGGCTAGATCTAAGTTTTTTCAGCAACTACAAAATGCAATATTGATAACAAAATGTATAATCATTCTTCCGCCAGGCAATGCATACGAGTGACTGGCAAGTGGCTTGTGTACTATGATGCACTTGTGACATTGTGGGTTCAAAAACCCAGCTGATAAACTCCTTTCCTGCACTTCCTGCTTTACTGCCTTTACTGTTTAGCATTGAACCTTCTGCTTTACTGCCTTTACTGTTTAGCATTGAACCTAAAGACCCCAATACCTTTAGAAAAAGAGAGCTTGATCATCTCATGTGCGTCTCACAGAACGGACTGACCCCTCTGCATCTGGTGGCCCAGGAGGGTCATGTGGGCATCGCTGACACCTTGGTCAAACAGGGAGCCTCCGTTTACGCTGCTTCACGGGTAAGACACGCGCCCTCTACTGGTTCACACAATGACACAATAAGCTGTATTCCTATAGAGTGCTGCTTCACGGGTAAGACCAGCGCCCTCTACTGGTTCACACAATGACACAATAAGCTGTATTCCTACCCACCTTATTTTTGAATGCCCTACTGTAAAAAATAATTGTGGGTACAAGGTCTGGTTTAACGTGACTTATTGTTGCAGCTTGCCATTTCCTTTGTTATACTCGGCTGCAGACCTATGCGGCAATACCGAATTATAAACCGGAAGCTGGAGCACGTTATAAAAGTTATAAATATAGTCACGTTATAAACAACTAACCGACGCTGGGGGTCCGTATGGAAACAGTGTTACTCGGAATGGTTAAAAGTTAAATCAATTTGGTCATTCAGTGGCGTTTCACTGCCATGTAAAGTAACTAACGCTAGCCGCTAGCATTAGCTACACTAGCCGACTACCCATAATGCATTACATTATCCCAGCACCCGAACGGCTGTAAAATCCTCATAGATGTTTTTTTTGTCAAGTTAAAATAGTCTATTACACCGGAAGAAGCACCCATCAGGCAGATCAGGCAAAAATGGCCGCCAAAAATAAGGTGGATAGAGTGCTGCTTCACGGGTAAGACACGCGCCCTCTACTGGTTCACACAATGACACAATAAGCTGTATTCCTATAGAGTAGCCGCAAGGGATGAGTCTCATCTTCACAAAGGAAGAGACCACTTTTATTATTCATGAAGCATTTTGTGAAAATCGTGATTTTGGGCGATCACATTTACGTTTCAAAAAATCATAAAAGTGGTGTTAATTTGTGAAGATTATCTTGCTGAACAGAAATGTTGCAGTTTCATAAACGTTTGTTAGCCACAGACCTTATTTCAAGCATCTAACTAAAGTCCCCATACAAAACTCCCATTGACCTCCAGACAAGGAAACAGCATGATGCTAACTTCCGGGTTAGCCTACAACAGGGGTGGGCAATTATTTTTCATGGGGGGCCACATGAGAAACCCAGATTGTTGCCGGGGGCCGAACAAATATTGTCATGCCGTTACCGGATGGGTAACTTTGATGATAGAGAGGGCCACAAAAAAGGTTTTGCTGAGGGCCGAACGGCGCCAGCGTGAAAGATTTGGTGCATTTGAAGCCACGTTTAGAGGAATAACTCATTTTAAATTAACAGTTGTGATGTCATTATTCAGTCTTAACCACCAATATTTCATCCTTTCTCACTCACTCCTATGTCACCACCTGCTCTCAGGGCTTGAAATTAACTTTTTTCACCACCTGCCAATATGGCTGCTAGATTTTAAAGTTACCAGCCAATTAGAATTTCCACTAGCCAAAATGTTTTTCTTGAAATAAATCAGAATATGAGTGGGTTAATTTAAGCATCAGTAAGTGGCCCGGGATGATCAAAGCCTGTGTTGAGGGTCACACAAGAACAAAAATGCACTCTTGAAGCTAAATAAATCCAAAACCAATGAGTTAATTATTTAAATTTCTAATTCAATGTAGCCTTTTAGTCATAAAGATTATTGAAAGATATTCCATATTCCAGACTGAAATGCTATAACAGAAGTGGAGTATTGGCCAGAATGACATGAACATTTGGACACTTATTCAGCGGGTATCTTGCATGTTGCGTTCAGGTGCACTGTGTAATTTTTTTTATTTTTTTTGCAATTCCATCGCGGGCCACACAGGTGGCGCCCGCGGGCCGCATCCGGCCAGCGGGCCGTAGTTTGCCCATGTATGGCCTACAAAAATACGTGAAAATACTTGAGGGGGTCTTCAATACACAAGAATTGAAAGAAAAGTGTTCAAATAAAGAATACCTTTTTTTTTTTTTTGCCAAAATCAAAGTCATCCTATAATAACAATTACTCTGTCTGCCTACTGTCCTATCAAATAAAGGCAAAAAAAAAAAGCCGCAAAAAATAATGTAATAGATGACTCTTATTTTAAATGAATGATCAGTTTTGTAACCTAACTCTCCATGCAGACTGTGTGGCGTGTTGTTGTGATTGTTGCCAGCACTTGTTTGGACATATTTGGGTGTAATATATGTTTATACATGTTTACACGAGATACAAGCTGCCTCTAATGAGGCGATAATGAGGCCTTTAAACGGCCGCCAACTGTCTCCCTCTCATCCTCTCATCCTCTCAGATGGGCTACACACCCCTTCACGTGGCCTGTCACTATGGCAACATCAAGATGGTGAAGTTCCTCCTGCAGCAGCAGGCTCATGTGAATGCCAAGACACGGGTAAGCTCTCTTCCCCTCTCTCACTGCACACACTCTCTGGATTTTCCTTAACACACACACACACAGGCACACAATATGCACACATTTCTACTAGGGATGCACCGATTGCCATTTTCTTGGCCGATTCCGATTTCCGATTTTTGAATAGTCTGACTTGCCGATACCGATTTTTGCCGATTCCGATTTTTTTTTTTAAAACAACAATTGACAGCTTACACAAACGTTTTTGTAACTTTGTTTAAAAATTAAGATTCATAGAACAATTCTTACATCTAATGGGGATCCAAATAAACAAATAAACAATTCTTATCATTTGCATGAAGTAGGACCTTCTCACTCAAACACATCTCAAAATAAAAGTGTTCCAGGTTAGGCTACTGGACAGAGCTTTTTTGTGCAAATACAATGAATACACAAATTAAATTAAATCCAATAGCCTATATCCCACAGCTATCATGCATTTACTTTTCCAAAAGAAAACAGGTGCAACAGAACATCAAAATGATCCATGGACAAGGAGTTTATAGACTGGCTCCAGACCAGTCCTCTTGAGTAGAGGGGAAATGAGTTTATGAGTTACAGTAACGATCTTCAGTCTGAATATCAGGCGGAGTTTACACACAGTCCGAAGTTTGGTATGCGTATTTTTATCTGCCATCCGAAAAAATATCGTCACGCACAGAAAACGTTGCACACTTGTGAGTCCGATGCATTTTTATTATTATGTCCGTCGTTCTCATGTCGTTCTATTTGCAATACGAAACAAATAGTCTCTCCTGTATCCACGTCACGTTACAACATGACTTGACAGGCTGAGGCAGCAGCGCTGATGTGGAATGGAAAAGCAGGTCGGGGAATGGTTATACTGGATGCTCGCGTTCACCTCGCCAAGCCGGCTGTGCGCGGTGGCGGGTTGCTGGAGCACCGCTTCCCGGGGAGAGAGAGCAGAGAGAGAGGGGCCAGTGAGGTGAAGCGAGCCGCTCTGACTGGACTCCAGCCGAGCGGGACACGGCCGCACCTCTGTCTCCACGGCTTATTTTCGACTTGCATGTGTGACAAACTGCGAGCTTTGTCTACTTCACTGACGGTGAAAAAAATCCACAACGAGGAAGGTATGCTGGCGTGTGTGGTGTGGTGGCTGGGTGCCTGTCTCGGTGCTTTGGGGTGCGCGCACGTCATGTGAAAATCGGCTCACAGAATCGGCTATTTAGAGTGACCGGAACAGATCACCGATCGAGGCCGATCACGTGAAAATCGGCCATTTCCGGTCACGTGCCGATCGATCGGTGCATCCCTAATTTCTACTAGGGCTGGGTTCAAAAAATCGATTCTCTGATTTTTTATCGATTTTTATTTTAATCCTCGATTATCGATTCATATGTCCAGAGATCGATTTTTTTTAAATAAAAAATAAATAAAAATAATAATAAACAGGCTAAAATATTATGCTGTGTGTGGTAGTTGAAACATAGTTTATAAGTTGACGTTTATTTATGTTTGTAGTTGAAACAAAAACATAAATACTGTAGGCTACATGAATGGAAATGTTTGATCATTAATATCTATTTTTAGAAATTATATAGGCTGAAATCAAATCACTGTGCATACTTGTGAAAGTGTCTTCATTGACAGATGAAAAGGCTGTTATTTACCCTTTGTCACCACCTGGTGAGTAAATATATGTGTAACTAAAACCATTAAAATTGACAACAGGTCTGCAACTTTTTTCCCCATGTATCTACTTGGCTGGTTGGGAACCCCTGTGTTACATAACTGGACAGTCATCTAATTCAGGGTACAGCTCAAAAAACACGTTTTGGTATCACTAACCAAATCAATATTGAAATTGATCGAATCGAAATCGAATCGAATCGAAATTAATCGATTCGCAACCTTGTGAATCGGAATCGAATCGATTCTTGAAATTTAAACCAATACCCAGCTCTAATTTCTACATAGACAATGCATGTTGTTGCATTAAGGTCACTGTTAAAGGACGATGAGCTGGTCAAGGTGTCAAAGATGACAATAGCCAGGATATTGATACACTATCACAGCTTTGTTTAGTGCATATAAACTCAAAACATCACCCTCGGTCTCTATGGCAACTGGGACTTATCACAGCTAGCGCTAGCTGTTGTTAGCTTTACATAGGCAGCAATAACTAATAATAACTAGCAACTAACGTCGCGTGATTATGACAATGATTGCATACATTTTTACCCTGTGGAAATCTCCATCTTAACAAGACTTTTAGTCGAATATTGAGTCCTAAATTTTTTTCTTTTCTTTAAACAAATAAAGAAATCTGCCAGTGGGGTTTCATTTGAAACCAATCCAAGTGATTCAGCTATGAGATGAATCAGGAGAGACAATATAACAAATTTAGACTAAAACTCTGACCAAAACGGAAAACTCATTTTATAAGGATTTGACCAAACGTTAATGGAAAAATGAATGGTGAAATCCACTTGCTAGGCCCCATGGGGAACCCGGAAGAGGGCGTGACTGTGGCCCTCTGTAGGCTCTGTCACGTGTGTACATGAGTGATTGAAGTCGAATGCAGGCAAAACGTTAAGAAGCAAACCTCAGTGTTGTAACAGTAATTAACCTTGATCCGTGTCTCAAACGATGCCATGTTGAGGGAATTGGGCCTAGAAAGTCCCTGACACGCTTTTGGATTTGAAGTTTAAAGTCGAGCTGAACCCAAGAATGACTTTTCTTTTCTTTTAGTTCAAATACCTGGGTATGCAGTGCACCTATTTAATAATGTATGCAAAACAAATCACAACAATCTAATTTCTTTAGTTTTTCACACTTTTTCACATCAAAAGTTTGTTTTTCAAGATTTCATTGATAACAGTAATGTACAGTTTGCTGACGTCACCTAGTACTATCAAATTTCTACCCCATTTCAACCAATCATATCACGACATGCAGCTGTCAATCAAATCTTCATTTCAGGATAATTTTCTCTTCCAAATGAAGTAGAAAATGGCACCTAGTGCCTGTCATCTGGCAGAATTCCTATCCCCATAAACTAACTACTAACTTGGCCAATTGTTAGAAACATGGATAAAAAACAAAAAGTATAATCTCTAAGAATGCAAAGAAATGTAACTGGCTCGTTAAAACGCGCATTCCAGGGATATCGTATTTACAGAAATAGCGTAAAAGGCGCGCGCTTGAGAGCGTTTGAGAGCGTGGTTGTCAGGGGTCTCCCCTCGGAGATTCCAGGCGGGCGGGCAGCACCCATTCATCGGATTGTCCGCTCCCTCCGCACGAAGCAGCTGGCTGCCTGGTACTCCGCGTATCCCACTCGCGTAGCACGACAACACGCTGAATCCCACTCGATTTGGGGGTGGAACACGCCATGATTGGCCAAAGCCCAATCCAGTCCCCAGAATTGTCAATTAAAATCATCGACATGATACTATGACCCGCCTCTCAACCTGTCATCTTATGCCTCAAATACACTACCCAACTCTGACCAACTCTGAACATCTTTCACAGATTTTGAAAGACTGGGGAGTTTACACTACAAGACTTTTTCATTAAGATTTTTTATCACGACTGAACAACTGATTGAAATACACTATACGACTCAGACCGCCTGGAAATCACTGTTTGAAATGAACTAGCCGATTGTCTCCATGACGACTCCCTCCAACTGAACATCGCCTCACCAAAACTCTCGCGAGAGCGAGAGTTAAGCCGTCAGCCCAGCATTGACAGACACTGAGAACTGTGTAAAAGCCCCGCTGTCAGGACTGCTCTGTGCTCATCTGCGACACACAGTTAGATTTTAGTTTTAAAATGCAGTTCTCGGCTTACTACCACAGCTTATCGCCTAGTGATAAGCAATGTTATGCATCGAAATGAACGTTGTTTAATGGGATATGTCTTACAGACCCATACGCACTGCCGCTGTCAATTGGCCAATCGCTGCGTAGATAATTATTCTGTAACTTGCAAAGATATATTGTTATGTTGATAATGCACACAACTCAATAATGACATTATGTAACGTTACTTGGTCGTTAACTAACCGAGCGATGAGCAGCCTACAGTTTCAGGCAGCTTACCTGATTATGAAGAGCACTACAAAGTCGGGCATTTTTAATGATGTCCTCGTTCCAATCAGTTCAATTCAATAATGACATTATTTAACGTTACTTGGTTGTTAACTAACCGAGCGATGTGGCTGTTACTAGCAGCCTACTACAGCTTCTGATATGAAATGAGCGAGCACTGCAAAGTCGGGCATTTTTAACGATTTCCTCTTTCGGCTTGCAACCAAAGACACCTACGGTTAGCATTAAAAGCAGTAGCCTATGAGTTGACGGGATTCGGTAAAACTTTAGTCCTTGCTTTGTTGATAGTGTAACAGACTGTTCAGTGTTGTGTTGTGTTATATTGCGTGTGTGCGAGGCTGTGTATGTTCCCTCGAGTTGCCGTAGAACAGGATATGTGGGGAGAAGCTTGTTATAACCTTACAGCCTGGCTCTATACTTTATTATTTTATTAACCAAGTGTGAATAGGCGGACCCGAATGCTCTGCTACAATAGCTTTCCGATTCTGGCATCGCACTGCACAACACGAAGACATGTCTTGCGCGAATAGTTTTCGGGCCACTGGAAAACTACTTGACAGGGCTGCGCGGAGTCATTTCTTTTATTCACCTTTTGTGTACCGCCCATGGTACCGCCCTCCTCTGTTTTCATTGGCTGTTGATGGAACATTGAGTTGAGTCCAGTTTGGTTGAGTCGGTGGAGCAGTATACACTATGCGATATCAGCGGCTGGATTTCAAACATGTTTGAAATAATCGTGTGGCTCCGACTGGCGTCATCTGGCAGTTTATACTAGACGATTAGAAATCTGCACCCAGTTTACACTAACTGATTTCGGTGCTAATTGGTGCTAAGACTGCAGACAACTGGCCACATCTGGGGACAACTAGAGCCAACTAGAGCCAACTAGAGCCCAACTGGAAATCCTATGTAAAATCCTAGGAAATGTCTTGTAGTGTAATCTCAGCTTTAGACAAACTATGTTTTCAGTCTGAAACGGACTCATTATGCACGTGACGAACAGGTTCAGTTCGACTTTAAGAAGGTGTGGGAACGCTGTCAATCGCTTTCTCTCCCTCCCTCTCTTCATCCCTCTCTTCATCTCTCTCTCCGTCTCTATGTCCTTCTCTCTCCCTCTCTTCCTCTCCAGGTGGGCTACACCCCCCTCCACCAGGCAGCTCAGCAAGGCCACACGGATATCGTCACGATGTTGTTGAAACACGGAGCCCCGCCCAATGAGATCACCACGGTGGGACAACTTCCTGAATGTCTTGTCCTCTCTTATCCCTCCTTCCAACTCGTGCAGGCCCCCCTGCACTCTGGCCCCTCCCCCCCTGCACTCTGGCCCCTCCCCCCCTGCACTCTGACCCCTCCCCCCCCTGCACTCTGGCCCCTCCCCCCCCTGCACTCTGCCCCCCCCCCCCCCCCTGCACTCTGCCCCCCTCCCCCCTGCACTCTGGCCCCTCCCCCCCTGCACTCCGGCCCCTCTGCCCAAATGTGCACTCGAACTGACATGTGAAGGGAAAAAAAACTAAATACCTCCAAGTAGCAAATAAACCCATAAGCACAGTGAAAAAAGTCTGTTTTTCTCTTCATCCTCTTTCAGTGTCTCTTGTTTATCCTCCCATCACACAACAACTGGCGAAAATCACCATGATTTGCGCTGTCAAAATTCTACTCATTACTCAATACTACGCATTTGCATTGACTTTTTACAGTGTATGAATAATATGTTCTATAACTCAGACTATGAATAATATGAACAAACCTCTCTGTAAAAACCTTCTGGGAAGTTTGGTGCAAATGACCTTTTTAAATTAAAAATAGACGGCATTTTACAGTATGTAACGCTTTTCTAGTCTACCGGCCACTCACATCGCTTCAACCATTCACTTACATTCATACACACATACACAAACCATGTGCTGTAGGGTGCTGGGTGCTGTAGGGTGCTGGGTGCTGTAGGGTGCTGTAGGCTGTAGGGTGCTGGGTGCTGTAGGGTGCTGTAGGCTGTAGGCTGTAGGGTGCTGTAGGGTGCTGGGTGCTGTAGGGTGCTGTAGGCATAGGTGTAGTCCCGGTAGAACGCGGGGGAACGGCGTTCCCATACTTCTCCAAGGGGTGTTTTGTGTGTGTCAGTGTGTGTGTGCATGTCGAGCCAATAAAACGAGTGAAACTTGGGGGGGGGGGGGGGGGGGGGGTTGGGGGGGGACCTTTGTTGGGACCTGTGCATATGCAGGTGTTCCCCATACAGGTGCGTTCCCCCACTTCTCTAGATAGCACTACACCTCTGGCTGTAGGGTACTGTAGGGTGCTGCTGGGTGCTGTAGGGTGCAGGTGCTGGGTACTGTAGGGTGCTGGGGTGCTGTAGGGTGCTGGGTGCTGTAGGGTGCTGGGTGCTGTAGGGTGCAGGTGCTGTAGGGTGCTGTAGGGTGCTGGGTGCTGGGGTGCTGTAGGGTGCTATGTGCTGTAGGGTGCTGGGTACTGTAGGGTGCTGTGTGCTGTAGGGTACTGTAGGGTACTGTAGGGTGCTGCAGGGTGCTGGGTGCTGTAGGGTGCTGTAGGGTGCTGGGTGCTGTAGGGTGCTGTAGGGTGCTGGGTACTGTAGGGTACTGTAGGGTGCTGGGTGCTGTAGGGTGCTGTGTGCTGTAGGGTGCTGTAGGGTGCTGGGTGCTGGCGCACTGGTGCAAGCCTCTTTTTGGGGTTCACTATCTTGCCCAATAATAATAATAATAAATTAAATTTACATAGCACACTTTAAAATCCAAGGACTTCACAAGGTGCTTTACAGATGCATGATAAAAGCAATCAAACAAGGAAAAATAAAAAAATAAAAAACAGCTACTAAAAGAATAAAAAGATAAAAGGATAAAAACATAACACGTGTAAAGTGAGAGGGAGGAGCCTAGGGGAGAGCTAAAATAAATGAGTGGGTTTTATGTTTTGATTTAAAAACATCAAAAGTGTCCAATGACACGTTCAACATACGGACTGGAGGAGCCGGGGATCGAACCACCGACCTGATTAGTGGACGACCCGCTCTACCTCCTGAGCCACAGCCACCCTCTTCACCTGGGCTGTCTCCCCTTAAGCCATTGAACTCTGCTTTCCTCTTGTTCACACCTTTACATTTTCTGGCCAAGCCACAAATCCATGAGCGTGTTGAAGGCCACAAGCCGAAACGCCTTGGTCTAACAATAAAGCTGTTCTATATACTAAGAGAGAAACGCTTTGGTCTAACACTAAAGCTGTTCTATATACTAAGAGAGAAACGCCTTGGTCTAACACTAAAGCTGTTCTATATACTAAGAGAGAAACGCTTTGGTCTAACACTAAAGCTGTTCTATATACTAAGAGAGAAACGCCTTGGTCTAACAATAAAGCTGTTCTATATACTAAGAGAGATGCTGGAGTTTTGACCTCCTGGAAGTAGGTGAAGTCATGCCAGAAACCCTCCTCTGCTTCTACAGGCCACACATTCACAAATTGCAATTTCTTTGAATGTTGATTGATTGATTTTCTATGTACTAGCTGTTGGCACAAAGCATACAGCCTCCAATGAGATGAAGGTTAGGGTTAAAGCAAGGCTCTGTCTTATATTCAAAACTTCAGATGGAAATGATGATGAGTTCCAGCTTTGCATTGGCCAGAAAATGACTTCCTCACCCATTAATTTCTGTCATGTTCTCTGACAAAATAATAGCGGGTCTAAAAGTGCACCCTTATTTGAAATGATGATTTCATCTTTATGGAGATATTTGTTCATGACGTTCATCTGATCTCTCTCCCCTCTCTATAGAATGGGACGTCACCCCTGGGGATCGCTAAGCGACTGGGATACATCTCTGTCATCGATGTGCTGAAGCTGGTCACAGAGGAGTCCGTCTCCGCGGTGAGCAGCGCCTCATGCACAGGTCACATGATACACAGGTCACATGATACACAGGTCACATGGTTACGCCCGTGCACAAGGCAGCAACCTTGACGCACGCCGTGACTCAAAGTTCCAATCAATCAGCTTTGCTCTCTAGCATCATTCAGTAAGTTCAGCTCAGCTCTCTCTCTCTCATGTGTGCTTTAAAATAAGTTCAGTTCTCCTTTTTTCTCCTCTCTCCCTCTACCTCTCCATCTCTCTCTCTCCATCTCTCTCCCTCTATCTCTCATCTCTCTCTCTCCATCTCTCTCCCTCTACCTCTCCATCTCTCTCTCTCCATCTCTCTCCCTCTACCTCTCATCTCTCTCTCTCCATCTCTCTCTCTCTCTTTGTCCCTCCGTCTCTGCTCTCCACAGATCACCACAGAGAAGCATCGGATGAGCTTTCCCGAGACAGTAGATGAGATTCTGGATGTCTCAGAGGATGAAGGTAGGCTGGCCGATGCATTGTTGTGGAAGAGATACTTCCACAATAAAAGATAGTGTACAATCACTTGTTCAGTTTGGGTCATTCATTTTCAGCTCTGACTCGGTATGATGCTAGAAGAAGAGTGTTTTGGACATGTGGCAGTGCTTCCATGAATTTAAACTCAACCTTGACTCTTTGTAACACTTTTCCTCTCGTGTGTTTTGTAGGGGTTGCCCAGCTAACGTTAGGTAGGATTGTGTCTGTATCTCTGCTTTGTCCGGTCCGGTGGCTCGTGAACTTGTGCCTTCATTGCAATTCTCATTTTCTCTGTGCATCACTAACTTGTTACTATGACTCTGTTACTATGTTACTATGTTACTATGTTACTATGACTCTGCTCTCAACTCGTTACTATGTAACTCTACTTACAACTAGTTACTATGTAACTACTATGTAACTCTGTTACTATGACTCTGCTCTCAACTCAACAGCCCTTTTATCCTCTTTCTCTCCCACTTATTCAAATATGTGAGAATAGTGTGTGTTTTTCATCGGCATGTAGTCATGACATTTTCCTTTTACCAGCGTTCAGAGTACATCTGTCCGTGGACTCATTATTGACTACAGTGTTTCAGTGTTTCTCTCCTCCTTCCCTGAGCCTTCCTTCCTGCCCTACTCAGCTTAATTGATGGATAAACTAATTAGACACATCATGCTGCGCCCCACACACACACACACACACACACACACACACACACACACACACACACATGCTGCGCCCCAGCTGAGACACTAACCAGTGAACCACACACACACACACACACACACATGCTGCGCCCCAGCTGAGACACTAACCAGTGAACCACACACACACACACACACACACACACACACACACACACACATGCTGCGCCCCAGCTGAGACACTAACCAGCGAACCACACACACACACACACACACACACTAGAGAGCTGCAAACCCGAGGGTACCCTCGCGGGCCCCTCGGGCCTGCCAATACGGGCCAAGGCCGGGCTCGTTTTTTCTTTTTTTTTAATTAATAGGTCCGGGCCGGGCCGGGGTCGGGCCGTTTTTCAATAATTAAATAAAATAACGTTGTATTACTCGCTTGATTTTACACAGCAGAGCAGTCAGACAAAGAGGAGGAGCGCACACTGCACAGACACTCGCCTAGCCACAGCCACACACACACAGACACACACACCCTCACCGTGACGTTAGTCTGCCACTCCAGTCCACAATCCACCGTTCAGTCAGCATGCTGTCAGCGTAAAAAACAACAACAAAACAAGCCGCGTGTGTCCGTGTCCGTGTCGTGAGAGAGAAATAAGATCGATGGACATAAAACAAAGTTTGCGAGGGGAGAGTTAAACAGTCCCCACTGCAGTAGGGAAAGCTCATTTCAACCTGTTCAAAATGAACCCATCTACCATACATTGTGAGGACACTAATGTGACGTTATTCAATGCAGCTATAAACGGTAAGTCTGCTGTTTTAATTTCGATATATGCTTGAGTGACATAATGTTTCAGTTTGTGGGCATTGTTGCTGTTGGCAATTAAACGATCTAACGTGCTCTTTCTCGAGACAATATGTGTGGATTTTGATGGCCACGGTAGCGTGTGTGAGAGGGGGAGAGAGAGACAGAGAGAAAGCTGCAGTGTTTGTCTTTAGGCAACACAGTCTAGCAACGTTTTGGACCAACGAGTTCAGCGGCGCGGCAGCATGCACAGAGAGGGAGAGAGAGATGTGTCGTCATATCGTGATATTGATGTCGGGCCTCGCAACGGGCTCGGGCCAATTAATTTCATGACTCATCCAGGCCGGGTCGGGCACGGGCCTGCATGTCACGGGCCGGGGAGGGCTCGGGCCGAGATTTCAGGCCCGCGCAGCTCTCTAACACACACACACACACACATGCTGCGCCCCAGCTGAGACACTAACCAGCGAACCACACACACACACACACACACACACACACACACACACACATGCTGCGCCCCAGCTGAGACACTAACCAGCGAACCACACACACACACACACACACACACACATGCTGCGCCCCAGCTGAGACACTAACCAGCGAACCACACACACACACACACATGCTGCGCCCCAGCTGAGACACTAACCAGCGAACCACACACACACACACACACACACACACACACATGCTGCGCCCCAGCTGAGACACTAACCAGCGAACCACACACACACACACACACACACACACACACACACACACATGCTGCGCCCCAGCTGAGACACTAACCAGCGAACCACACACACACACACACACATGCTGCGCCCCAGCTGAGACACTAACCAGTGAACCACACACACACACACACACACACATGCTGCGCCCCAGCTGAGACACTAACCAGCGAACCACACACACACACACACACACACACACACACATGCTGCGCCCCAGCTGAGACACTAACCAGCGAACCACACACACACACACACACACACACACACACATGCTGCGCCCCAGCTGAGACACTAACCAGCGAACCACACACACACACACACACACACACACACACATGCTGCGCCCCAGCTGAGACACTAACCAGCGAACCACACACACACACACACACACACACACACACATGCTGCGCCCCAGCTGAGACACTAACCAGCGAACCACACACACACACACACACACACACACACACACACACATGCTGCGCCCCAGCTGAGACACTAACCAGCGAACCACACACACACACACACAGTTGTTGTTTACACACTCCCCCTTTTTCTCCTGTATATAACGTCAGAGCAAAATCTGATCATATCGGTGTCACAATTTCTACACATTTTTACAGGCAGACTTTTAAATAGTTCGTTTGTTTTCATCTATTTTCTCTCCTGTTGTAATTGTTTTATTTTGTTCATTTTATTCTGCTTTAATGTGTGTGTGTTTTCTTAGTTGATCTCTGTGTTTTTTGCTTTATTGTTTTATTGTCTACAAACAACTTTACAACTGTTTTGAAAAGTGCAGTACAACTAAAGTTTACTTTTCAGATTATTAGTATTACAATGACAGTCCTCACTTTTCTCCTACACAGAAACAACCATCACCATAATAATAATAATAATCACCACATGTAATTTCATCCTCAATGGGCATGTTCAGTAAAAAAGCTGTTAGCAGGTGCCTTGTCGTTGATGTCCATGCAGTGTCTTGAACTGTGTTAATATTCACTGTCTTACCAACTCTGTTCTTTCACTCCATTGGCTCTGGTTGTTGTCGGTTTCACTCCATTGCTTCGACCAAAATCTCTGAGACTGCATTGTGGCCATTTTCTTCTTCTGTGGGATCATGAAGGGACGGATCGATGGCGGTGTAACCATAGTGCCTCTATTCCAACTGTGTTGCACCGCAGTAAATGTTTCTTTGTTTAGTTTTGTATTGAGTCTTAGATTCCTCTTTTTGCCAAGGGCGTGATTCAAATGGTTTCAGCAATGTTCTTGAATCTAGTGACATTTGATGTCACTTCTTCAACATACTGTCACAGTGTCACTTAAAGGCCCATTCTGTAGTTTTTCTATTTTTGGGAAACTGCACCCCCTTTGCTCACCTTTGTGCAGTGAGTATAACTGCTTCGCTGGGAGAAAAAATGCTCCAAATACATGTACCCCTAAATGTACTTGTCTCAACTCAAAGTCGCTAAGAAGTAGCTAATCCTGCCGCTAATCAAGCTAGCAAGCGAAACACGTTTCACTTCCTATACGTACTTCACAATAAAAGCAAGAAATAAAGTTCCAGGCAACTTGCCACTGTCAAGCCGCTCCAGGACGCAGCAGGAACAGGCTTTCAGAGGGCAGTGTGGAAATGACAGAGCCACCATCCTCGCTATTAGAAGTCAGTGTACCGTGAAAATTATTTAAAAAAGCTGTTATATTAAGGTAACCAAAAACTACATAATGAGGCTATAAGATCAAGACAATTCTTGACATAAGTCGAGATATATTGGAAAAGAAGAAAAGTAAACTAACATTTTAAGACTCAATCCAAGATTATTAGACTTGTTAATATGTTGCTGTTCATTCATTCTCTCTTTCCTCTGGTTCCCCACCACCCCCTCTCTTTGTTTTAATTGTGTCTGTGCTCTTGACAACCTGTCCTTGCTCCGCCCCCCCTGTCTGTCCTTGCTCCGCCCCCCCCCTGTCTGTCCTTGCTCCGCCCCCCCCTGTCTGTCCTTGCTCCGCCCCCCCCCCTGTCTGTCCTTGCCCCGCCCCCTGTCTGTCCTTGCCCCGCCCCCCCCTGTCTGTCCTTGCTCCACCCCCCCTGTCTGTCCTGGCTCCGCCCCCCTGTCTCTCTGACTTGTGTGTGTTGCCTGCAGGTGATGAGCTGCTGGGGATGGATGGAGGGCGCTACCTGAAGCTCGATGACCTCAAGGACCAGGATGATGACTTCCTGTCGCCTAAAAAGACTTTCAGGGACTTTGAGGGTGGCTTGGGCACCACGTATGTCATGATGACACTGTGTGTGTGTGTGTGTGTGTGTGTGTGTGTGTGTGTGTGTGTGTGTGTGTGTGTGTGTGCGCGCGCATGCGTGTGTGTGTGCGCATGCGTGTGTGTGTGCGTGCGTCTTGCAGCATTATAGTCTGCCTTACTTTATTCTCATTTCCCATAGGCCGTACTCTCCTGCCATTCCCAGGATCCCTTGTGTTTCCCCAGAGACCGTTCTGCTGGATCAGGTAGGCTTAACCCATCCCTTTTGTGTGTATCCCTTTAAGACGCGGTTCGCGGTCTTAAAGGGATACACACACAAATGAGGGATATACACGCAAATGCTGCATCAGGTATCAATGGGTTAACTGCTGCTCTGTTCAGAGGAGGCATTACATTTTGTAAGCATTGCTTTCTTTAGGGGACATTCACACCAAAAGCGTTTTTTTTTCAGTCAGAACACTATGAAAAACATGTCGAGAGCGCTTCCATTGTGCACAAAACACAGCGCACGGAGCGGGTTTTTTCTGCTCCGTTTTGTTTCCGCCTGCAGTCGCGTGCAGTACAGATCAGAACACAACGACCACGCGGACGGTAGCCAGCTGGTTTTGTCTGTTTGATGTTGTTCACTGTCAACATGAAAGCCAGATTATTGGCAATTCTGGCAGAAGCGGAGGTTGGAGGATCCCTCGGGAGGAGTAAATGTAAAAGAAAAGGTAGGAAGAGTGGAAAAGACGAGCAGGGCGCTTTTCCTCAATGTTCAACTTTTTTCAGCTTTAAAACGCCCACAGCGCTCCTCCAAAAACAACAGACGCCACCAGCGCTTAAACACCAGGTGCGTTCATTAAAAGAGGAGCACGTCTAGCGCGTCCTTACATAGAGAATGAATTGCAGAAAGACGCTGGCAGCTCCAAAAACGCTTTTGGTATGAATGGCCCCTTATCCTGCTGAACACAGATGCTCATTTGGGAAGGCCCTTTACCTCAAATAGGAATACATATCCCGAGATTAGCTTTCTTTCATTTGAATGTTCTCCTCTGTGTTTTAGAGTCTCTTACATGTTTACAGTATGAACTTGCAGTCGCCTCTCTTTCTGTTTTGCTCTCTGTCTCTTACTCATTTGAGCTTTCTCTCTCCACCTGCTTTCTCTTTCCTTTTCACTCCCTCCATCTTGCCATTTTCCCCATGGCGCTGGGTCAGTCCAGAGAGTTCCCCAAACTTCTGACCAGCCAGATATCTTACCAGAGCAGCCAGTAGTCGTGGCGGGACTTTGGGCGCCGGGCAAAATTTTTGGCCCCTTGAAACCAGATTAGAGGACCATTTACATTAAGATTAAACAGACAACGGGTTGGGTTAGGGTTAGTGTATCCCCAGGGGTGGACTCGACACAAATATGTCAGTTTAAAAAAAATCGTACCGTCAAAACGCCTGGTTCGATCACTGTGTATCCCCAGGGGTGGACTCGACACAAATATGTCAGTTTAAAAAAAATCGTACCGTCAAAACGCCTGGTTCGATCACTGTTTATCCTCAGGGGTGGACTCGACACAAATATGTCAGTTTAAAAAAAATCGTACCGTCAAAACGCCTGGTTCGATCACTGTGTATCCCCAGGGGTGGACTCCACACAAATATGTCAGTTTAAAAAGAATCGTACCGTCAAAACGCCTGGTTCGATCACTGTGTATCCCCAGGGGTGGACTCGACACAAATATGTCAGTTTAAAAAGAATCGTACCGTCAAAACGCCTGGTTCGATCACTGTGTATCCCCAGGGGTGGACTCGACACAAATATGTCAGTTTAAAAAAAATCGTACGGTCAAAACGCCTGGTTCGATCACTGTGTATCCCCAGGGGTGGACTCGAGACAACACCTAGCATGCCTAGGCTAACCACCTAACGCTAGTGTTACAGTTCAGCATCAAGTGAAGAGGAAACATCCCACTGCACACGGTTACATCTAAAACATATTCCTCAGAACCATCATGGAGTCAGGTAACAGATGAAATCAACATCTTGTTATCAACTAACTCAGAGACTAGCAGCACCTGACACATCTAATGCTAACCAGAAAGTTAGTAACCAACTAGTTACTGCACTAGCAACAGTTGTTTGTTAATGTTATCATGTTGCGTTACAGATAGGTGCCTATAGCTCATTCAGTAACGTTAGCGTTGACGCTATAGTGAAACTCCACTAGACTTTTTCTCTCCATCAAATAACGTTATTCTGCTGACATGCATATTTATGATGGAAATGACAATTAGTGACATGTGGTCGTGGAAAAAGCGTCAACCCCCTGTCAGGGGGGAAAAAACACAGAAAATAATAACGTTAACGTTACTGCAGCAAACGTTTGAGCGTGTGTGTGTTAGCAAGTTTTACCTGTCCGTGTCCAATAAAAGACAACTCCGCATCGCGCATGTTTTCAAAGTTCCTCCACCTTTGCAGTAATAAATTAACTCCAATTCTCACAATAACAAACATCTTCAGTCCAATGCTGTCATGGATAATTTAACGTTAGGAACTAACGCTGTCTGAAAGGCAAATCGGCAACAGTGTTTTGTTTAGCGTTACATGGTGGCTTTGCAGGGTCGCGTCAGCGGGCCGAAAACATAGCACAACGTAGCAAAACATTTATCAGCGAACATAGTGGTGCATTGAAACAGGCAAGGAAACATGACGTTCAACCTGGAAACCGTAGCAATACATTTTCAGACTACAGCCCAGGAGAATCATTTGGACGTCCGGTCGGAATTTTTCAAAATAAAAGCTTTCATTCAAACTCAATACAATACACATTGAAAATATACAAAGGGGCTTTAATTTTGGTATTTTTCACATTTCATATCTGGCACTTGTCAAAATTCCGAGTCGGATTGAGAGAGCCGCCAGACGGTGAAATGTCCGACGACCGGCTCTTGTGGAACTCTCTGGTCAGTGGCCCCGCCGGGGTCATCAGCTGGAAAAAAACAACTAAACTTTACCACTATTTCTTCAGAAGTTGTAGCTGTCATAGACTGTGTTGCATAGTCGATTGCTCTATTGCTGACAAAAATGTGTTAATGTAAGTCGCTTTGGACAAAATTACGTAATGTAATGTAATGGAAAAGTCAGGACAGTCAGTCAGTCAGTCATGGTGACGCTTAGTGAGTTTAGTGGGAAAAGGGCTGTAGCTATAGGGATAGGAAGGTGCTAGAGAGTCAGGATTCCAGGGGTGGGTAGCGTTAGTGACTAGGGGGATATGGGTGGTGTTTGGGGGGTAGAGATAGGTAGGTGGTAGAGATTGAGGATTCCAGGGGTGGGTAGATGGATATGGGTGGTGGGAGGGGGGGAGTGGCGCTGTGGGCTTAAAGGTTTGCACTTATTCTTTATCACCTCCTCCTCTCTCCATTTCTGTCTGTCTCTCTTCTCTCTGTTCTCTCAACCTGTTCTCTTTCTTATCATCTGCCCCCTTTCTCTATGTTACCCTCTCCTTTCCTCTCTCTCTCTTTCCTTCCCCTCTTCTTCTGTCTGTCTTCCCCTCTTCCTCTGTCTCAGTCTTCCCCTCTTCCTCTGTCTGTCTTCCCCTCTTCCTCTGTCTCAGTCTTCCCCTCTTCCTCTCTCTCTTTCCTTCCCCTCTTCCTCTGTCTCAGTCTTCCCCTCTTCCTCTGTCTGTCTTCCCCTCTTCCTCTGTCTCAGTCTTCCCCTATTCCTCTGTCTGTCTTCCCCTCTTCCTCTGTCTCAGTCTTCCCCTATTCCTCTGTCTGTCTTCCCCTCTTCCTCTGTCTCAGTCTTCCCCTCTTCCTCTCTCTCGTTCCTTCCCCTCTTCCTCTGTCTCAGTCTTCCCCTCTTCCTCTCTCTCTTTCCTTCCCCTCTTCCTCTGTCTCAGTCTTCCCCTCTTCCCCTGTCTCAGTCTTCCCCTCTTCCTCTGTCTCAGTCTTCCCCTATTCCTCTGTCTGTCTTCCCCTCTTCCTCTGTCTCAGTCTTCCCCTCTTCCTCTGTCTCAGTCTTCCCCTCTTCCTCTCTCTCGTTCCTTCCCCTCTTCCTCTGTCTCTGTCTTCCCCTCTTCCTCTCTCTCTTTCCTTCCCCTCTTCCTCTGTCTCAGTCTTCCCCTCTTCCTCTGTCTGTCTTCCCCTCTTCCTCTGTCTCAGTCTTCCCCTATTCCTCTGTCTGTCTTCCCCTCTTCCTCTGTCTCAGTCTTCCCCTCTTCCTCTCTCTCGTTCCTTCCCCTCTTCCTCTGTCTGTCTTCCCCTCTTCCTCTGTCTCAGTCTTCCCCTATTCCTCTGTCTGTCTTCCCCTCTTCCTCTGTCTCAGTCTTCCCCTCTTCCTCTGTCTCAGTCTTCCCCTCTTCCTCTGTCTCAGTCTTCTCAAGATTGTTTTCTCCCTCTCTGACCTCTGACCTCAGCACACCCCGGTCCCGTTACCAAAGGAATATGATGAAGACTCCCTCATCCCGAGCAGTCCGGCTACAGAGACTTCAGACAACGTCAGCCCTGTGGCCAGCCCCATTCACACTGGGTCAGTGGCCCCATTCACACATTCACACTGGGTCAGTGGCCCCATTCACACATTCACACTGGGTCAGTGGCCCCATTCACACATTCACACTGGGTCAGTGGCCCCATTCACACATTCACACTGGGTCAGCTCATACACATTTTGTTGCATTTTATTGTTCATTTTTGGTTGTATTTGTTGCACATTGTTTGGTCTGCAAATGTTATGCTTGTGTTGTCATTGATGCTGCTTTCTGGCTATAGATCTGCAGCCTGTTGCACCAGCTGAACGTAAGTTCTGTCTTAAGTTAGGGTGTAAAGTCCACACTAACTGCTACGTTCAAACTAGTTAGTTTGACACTAAAGTTGTGTCTTTGTTGAGTTGCACCACGGAGACGTAAGGTACATCTTAACTAGTAGTCCTTAAACCTCACACTAGCCAAAATAGTGTCGCAGACAATCACGTGTACAGTATATGTGACCAATCAGTGAAAAGCACGGTGGAAACGGTGTTTATTTGAACATCAACATCCACATTCATGTCAGCTCTTGCCTTCACTAATTAGCTTACTGGATATTAGCCATGTTAGTATGACTGTGAATAGATAGGGCCATGCTAACACCATGGGGATACGTATCTAAGGAGGTAAGACAAATCCACAAACTTCTCAAACTAGCAGTATAGCTGCATACTGGGGTCGTAGCTCCAAGGCAGGACCGTCCTCCAACCTTTATCTTCATCACTGCTTTGACAGGCAGGCTGCCTTAGTCAGGGTCAGGGTGGGTCAGGGTGGGTCAGGGTGGGTCAGGGTCAGGGTGCGGGGGTGCATTTTCCCCACAAGTATTAAGACAAAAAACAAATCCACATATTGGATCGATGCCTCTTTTGTTGTGACTGACAGAGACCAGCTGCCAGTTGATAGACCTAGCCTACCTAGCCTTCAAACTTGCTATACACACTTATATTTACCTGTTCCAACTACTTGGTTGTTATAAATCTCTAATGGGTTGTTTCTGTCTCTAAAGACTTAACGGCTCAGACTAATATTAGACTGCTTTATGCAACTGGCCCCATATCTGGTCCAAACACCAAACATTGCTGAACAAAGCAGAAAGGAAACATCACTCCAGTGTGTAAAACTCTCTTGTTTCTGTTTCGTTCAGTAGGAACCATTTATCTCCGTATCGCTGGTTGAATTCCAAGTGGCTGCATGTCGTCCTGTGTTAATTCTCGATAAATGCAGATAATCTTCACAGTGACAGACGGTATGACGATATGATTAATTAAGCGATGGTCTGAATCCTTGTCATTGACTCCTCCTCCATGTCACCGGCTCTCAGCTTCCTGGTGAGCTTCATGGTGGACGCTCGGGGCGGCTCCATGCGGGGCAGCAGACACCACGGCCTGCGCGTCATCATCCCTCCTCGAACCTGCGCCGCTCCCACACGCATCACCTGCCGGCTGGTCAAACCCCAGAAACTGACCACGCCTCCGCCGCTGGTGGAGGGGGAAGGGCTGGCGAGCCGCATCATCTCCCTGGGGCCGTCCAGTATGCAGTTCCTTGGGTGAGTCTGCTCAGCACTTGGTTTTTGTTTGAAAACACATGCATGTAGAGAGAACTTGTCCACCATAGCACCAGGGCTGGGTATTGGCAAGGATCGTTAAGGAATTGAATCGATCATGTGGAATTTGGATCGATTATTGTTAAAGGAGAATTTCAGTTTTTTACACCACGGTCCTCATTTCCAGCTTAAAATATGATGTTTTCTACCCCAAAATACTTTTGGGTTCATTCGGATCCCCGCAGAAGATTTGTCGCACCGAGTACACTCCTCAAACACTCAAACAGGCTAGAACGGGACCCTGCGGGGCATGCTGCACCCGCTCTGTAAATGACACTTTTTCGGTCACATCACGGTTCATTCTGGTTGTAAATATAATTATTTAGCTAATAGCTAGAAGCTAAGCTAACACCAACACAACAGTCAACGTTGATCTGCCCTGGATGGGGTTACAGTGCTCATCTTCTTCTTCTGTGGTTTCTCTGAAGAAGTGTGGTAAGAAGAGAAACCAAAGAAGAAGTCTACCGAGTGTTGAGTGTCTTACTGAACGCACTGAAATAAAAAGTATTCTTATTGTGTCACTGAACACACGACTGTGCAAAAAAGTTGATATGGCGATATATCACGATATTTTTCTGAAATAACGATAAAGTATTGCGGAAAAAAGTATCGCGATATATTGCCGTATCGTACCGTATTTTATTGCACAGCCCTACATAGGATATGTGTTATACATGTGTGTAGCATGTGGCAGGCCGCACGCCCTTGTATGGGCGTAGGTGGTTTAGTTCAAAATTGAGCCGCACGCCCTTGTATGGGCGTAGGCAGTTTAGTTCAAAATTGAGCAGCACGCCCTTGTATGGGCGTAGGCGGTTTAGTTCAAAATTGAGCCGCACGCCCTTGTATGGGCGTAGGCGGTTTAGTTCAAAATTGAGTCGCACGCCCTTGTATGGGCGTATGCCCTACCCAGCGTGGTTATGTTTTGGTTGCTTATTCTGCTGGCTGTAACATGAGCTTGATGTCTAAATCAAAACCTATAGCGTATTGCATGACTATTTTCTGCTAAAGATTATTATCTATCTAACTAATCCATTAAAGGAGTTTGACAGTTATTGAGAGTTGATTTGAGTTAAGCTGTGGACCAGTGATTATGTCTTTCATGCACAATGACCTCACTGGTCCTGGTCCTCAACTGAAGTCTCAATAACTGTCAAACTAAATGAATGTCTGCAATGTGATCATGTGCAAAATGAATCAACAAGCAGAGGTTCTCCTTTCATCTTTTCTTTCAGGGTTCAAACTGATTGTATTGTAATTAATGTATTGTAGACTTGTTTCAATCCAATGTTGCTTATCCCCAAAGCCAGTTCACATATTCTGCACATGAAAAAAAGAAGCTATCCCTCAATTTCAACCAAAAACTAAAAATAACAATAAAATGCTTAGTGTTTGTGTAGGATACTGATTACATATTTATTGTCAATTTCCTTAAAAAACTAAACAAGGTAATGATCATTGTGCCACCTAGTGGACACATCTCAGTGAGTCATCTCTCATGAATGAGAACATTGAATAGAATACTTCTTATTGCTGCTGTAAGCCCCATTTATTTTTGGGTGTTTTATTAATTTTCTTACTTAAACATCAGTCCTCTTCTCTGTGTAACACATTCAAAACATGAACGTCATTCAGTTATTTTGTCACTACCACAGGCCAGTGATCATTCAGTTATTTTGTCACTACCACAGGCCAGTGATCATTCAGTTATTTTGTCACTACCACAGGCCAGTGATCATTCAGTTATTTTGTCACTACCACAGGCCAGTGATCATTCAGTTATTTTGTCACTACCACAGGCCAGTGATCATTCAGTTATTTTGTCACTACCACAGGCCAGTGATCATTCAGTTATTTTGTCACTACCACAGGCCAGTGATCATTCAGTTATTTTGTCACTACCACAGGCCAGTGATCATTCAGTTATTTTGTCACTACCACAGGCCAGTGATCATTCAGTTATTTTGTCACTACCACAGGCCAGTGATCATTCAGTTATTTTGTCACTACCACAGGCCAGTGATCATTCAGTTATTTTGTCACTACCACAGGCCAGTGATCATTCAGTTATTTTGTCACTACCACAGGCCAGTGATCATTCAGTTATTTTGTCACTACCACAGGCCAGTGATCATTCAGTTATTTTGTCACTACCACAGGCCAGTGATCATTCAGTTATTTTGTCACTACCACAGGCCAGTGATCATTCAGTTATTTTGTCACTACCACAGGCCAGTGATCATTCAGTTATTTTGTCACTACCACAGGCCAGTGATCATTCAGTTATTTTGTCACTACCACAGGCCAGTGATCATTCAGTTATTTTGTCACTACCACAGGCCAGTGATCATTCAGTTATTTTGTCACTACCACAGGCCAGTGATCATTCAGTTATTTTGTCACTACCACAGGCCAGTGATCATTCAGTTATTTTGTCACTACCACAGGCCAGTGATCATTCAGTTATTTTGTCACTACCACAGGCCAGTGATCATTCAGTTATTTTGTCACTACCACAGGCCAGTGATCATTCAGTTATTTTGTCACTACCACAGGCCAGTGATCATTCAGTTATTTTGTCACTACCACAGGCCAGTGATCATTCAGTTATTTTGTCACTACCACAGGCCAGTGATCATTCAGTTATTTTGTCACTACCACAGGCCAGTGATCATTCAGTTATTTTGTCACTACCACAGGCCAGTGATCATTCAGTTATTTTGTCACTACCACAGGCCAGTGATCATTCAGTTATTTTGTCACTACCACAGGCCAGTGATCATTCAGTTATTTTGTCACTACCACAGGCCAGTGATCATTCAGTTATTTTGTCACTACCACAGGCCAGTCATCGTGGAGATCCCCCACTTTGCTTCGCTGGCCCGAGGGGACAGAGAGCTTGTGGTCCTCCGCAGTGAGAACGGCTCCGTCTGGAAGGAACATCGCAACCGCTATGGCGACGAAGTGCTGGAAACTATTCTGAATGGCATGGATGAAGGTCAGTGTGATGTAACCTGTCACTGCAGCCCAGGCCAGGCTCCGTGACGCCTCCTAGTCGCAGTGGTCATCTTGATGCACGACAGTTGAGTTGAACAAGAATAAGCAAAGCAGCAAGAGGATACTTTCATGGGAAACTTTACCAAAAAAAAGTTGCATAATGTCACATCTAGCCCTAACCCTCAAATGTGAAAACCCACATGTGAATTCAAGGCACATGTGCTTTTTGGACATGCAATAGGAGCACTGACAAATTACTGCCATTTCTCACCTCATAGTTGTTGTCCAGAGCGATGGTCTTGAAGTTCTTCAGTTTCCTCAGATCCCACAGCTTCAGAGAGCTATCCTGGGCTCCTGAAGTGCAACACCAGACAAGGACGTCAGGGTGTTGGCTGACATGTGTGGAATTTATTTATTTATTTATGTAGTTGTTTGTTTGTTTTTTCTTTCTTTCTTTCTTTATTATATCACATCAAAAGTGGAAAGTGTGTGTGTGTTTGTTCAGATGTTTTCACCTGCCTAGCAAAGAGAAGGTGAAAATGTCATTTTCACATGAGAAATGGGACATTTCACACCTTCACATATGAAAACCAACGTGTCCTAAAAGCACATGTACTTTGAATTCACATGTTGGCTTTCACATAGACACACATACAAGCAGAAGTGGTAACTGACAACTATATAGTTGAGTACTTGGAATGAATTAGAATTGTATACTAGACTTGTACGCTAACAAAGAGCCTCCTACCCACTCCCTCTGTGTGTCTCTCTCTCTCTGTCCTCCTCGTCACTCCCCCGTCCTTCATAGATCTGGAGAGTCAAGATGAGCTGGAGAAGAAGAGAATCCGTCGGATCATCTCCACCGACTTCCCTCTCTACTTTGCCGTGGTCTCCCGCGTCCAGCAGGAGAGCGATCTGATTGGTCCGGAGGGCGGCCGGCTGACCAGTAAGCTGGTGCCCCACGTCGAGGCCATCTTCCCCGAGACGGCCGTCACCAAGAGAGTGAGACTGGGACTGCAGGTGAGGAGGCGAACAAGAGGATGGAGAGATAACAGGAGGAAGTAGAGAGGGAAGAATACAATAAATTCAAGTCAATTTATTTATAAGCACATTTTAAAACCAGATTTGACCAACGTGGTTGGTCAAATTACTTAAACTTAAAACAACATAAAAATGATGTACAGAGAATATGAGAAAATTACGTGCGTGATACGGAGAGCTTCAAAGGCCAGGGAGTAAAGGTATGTTTTTAGTCTCGATTTAAAATGATCCAAAGAAGGGGCGGACCTAACAGGGAAGGGTTCTGGTTCTGGCTCTTCCACAATTTTTGAATAGCAGCAATAAAAAGCACAGTCACCCTTCTTTTGCTCAACCGGCTTGGCGGGACAGTGAGAAGCATCTGGTCAGAGGATCTACGTGACCTGGACGTAGAGAGGGGGCACAGAAGGTCAGAGGATCTACGTGACCTGGACGCAGAAAGGGGGCACAGAAGGTCAGAGGATCTACGTGACCTGGACGTAGAAAGGGGGCACAGAAGGTCAGAGGATCTACGTGACCTGGACGTAGAAAGGGGGCACAGAAGGTCAGAGATGTACCGTAAGGTGGTGCTTGTCCATTCAGGGCTTTCAAAACTAATAACAAAACTCAAATCAATTGAATATCTGACTGGGAGCCAATGAAGGGAGCCCAGTATGGGCGGGGCAATGTGGTCTCACTTAGGGTTGCCAGTCAGGAGTGAACTCTGAGCTATTAGAATAAATAGACAAAATAGAAGTGATCTTCCAGCTGCATGGCTATATTTCAGCTAAAAACAGGGTGTAAATGACAGCTTTTCAAGTCAACTTGGCTTCTCAGGAGACTTGGATTATGCCAGGTGAGCAGTATGGAAGCATTCTATGTATTTTTTCTGTTTGTTTTATTTTACATTTTTGCTCATGACATTCCTTCACACTCAGCAGACAGCTCTACTTGCCTGACGCGGCTGGTCTCCATTTCTACAAACTGGGGCTGCACCGGCTGCATTCTACCTCATGTAGTCCACTGACTGTATGCAGTACCTCATACAACCACACGTCAAAACAAATCACAACTATCCCTTTAAGACCTTGAGGCAAAGTCGATCGATTTTCTGCGTTTGATCCTCTCATTTAAAAGGCACATGAGATGGATTCTATGCAAATCCACACCTCCCTTCATTGCTTGGGTGTCTCTCACTTTGCTTTTGCAGCAGAGATAATCTGGTGCTTTTCAGAAAGCAGCTATTACTGGAGACAGATGTTCACCTGCTAAAACAGCTGACTCTCAGTGTCTGACTCTCTGGATCTATGTCAGAGTACTTCACTCTCAGTCTCTGACTCTCTGGATCTATGTCAGAGTACTTCACTCAGTCTCTGACTCTCTGGATCTATGTCAGAGTACTTCACTCTCAGTGTCTGACTCTCTGGATCTATGTCAGAGTACTTCAGTCTCTGACTCTGGATCTATGTCAGAGTACTTCACTCTCAGTCTCTGACTCTCTGGATCTATGTCAGAGTACTTCACTCAGTCTCTGACTCTCTGGATCTATGTCAGAGTACTTCACTCTCAGTCTCTGACTCTCTGGATCTATGTCAGAGTACTTCACTCAGTCTCTGACTCTCTGGATCTATGTCAGAGTACTTCACTCTCAGTCTCTGACTCTCTGGATCTATGTCAGAGTACTTCACTCTCAGTGTCTGACTCTCTGGATCTATGTCAGAGTACTTCACTCTCAGTCTCTGACTCTCTGGATCTATGTCAGAGTACTTCACTCTGTGTCTGACTCTCTGGATCTATGTCAGAGTACTTCACTCTCAGTCTCTGACTCTCTGGATCTATGTCAGAGTACTTCACTCTCAGTGTCTGACTCTCTGGATCTATGTCAGAGTACTTCACTCAGTCTCTGACTCTCTGGATCTATGTCAGAGTACTTCACTCTCAGTGTCTGACTCTCTGGATCTATGTCAGAGTACTTCACTCAGTCTCTGACTCTCTGGATCTATGTCAGAGTACTTCACTCTCAGTCTCTGACTCTCTGGATCTATGTCAGAGTACTTCACTCTCAGTCTCTTACTCTCTGGATCTATGTCAGAGTACTTCACTCAGTCTCTGACTCTCTGGATCTATGTCAGAGTACTTCACTCTCAGTGTCTGACTCTCTGGATCTATGTCAGAGTACTTCACTCTCAGTCTCTGACTCTCTGGATCTATGTCAGAGTACTTCACTCTCAGTGTCTGACTCTCTGGATCTATGTCAGAGTACTTCACTCTCAGTCTCTGACTCTCTGGATCTATGTCAGAGTACTTCACTCTCAGTGTCTGACTCTCTGGATCTATGTCAGAGTACTTCACTCAGTCTCTGACTCTCTGGATCTATGTCAGAGTACTTCACTCTCAGTCTCTGACTCTCTGGATCTATGTCAGAGTACTTCACTCTCAGTCTCTGACTCTCTGGATCTATGTCAGAGTACTTCACTCAGTCTCTGACTCTCTGGATCTATGTCAGAGTACTTCACTCTCAGTCTCTGACTCTCTGGATCTATGTCAGAGTACTTCACTCTCAGTGTCTGACTCTCTGGATCTATGTCAGAGTACTTCACTCAGTCTCTGACTCTCTGGATCTATGTCAGAGTACTTCACTCTCAGTCTCTGACTCTCTGGATCTATGTCAGAGTACTTCACTCTCAGTCTCTGACTCTCTGGATCTATGTCAGAGTACTTCAGTCTCAGTCTCTGACTCTCTGGATCTATGTCAGAGTACTTCACTCTCAGTCTCTGACTCTCTGGATCTATGTCAGAGTACTTCAGTCTCTGACTCTCTGGATCTATGTCAGAGTACTTCAGTCTCAGTCTCTGACTCTCTGGATCTATGTCAGAGTACTTCACTCTCAGTCTCTGACTCTCTGGATCTATGTCAGAGTACTTCACTCTCAGTCTCTGACTCTCTGGATCTATGTCAGAGTACTTCAGTCTCTGACTCTCTGGATCTATGTCAGAGTACTTCACTCTCAGTCTCTGACTCTCTGGATCTATGTCAGAGTACTTCACTCTCAGTCTCTGACTCTCTGGATCTATGTCAGAGTACTTCAGTCTCTGACTCTCTGGATCTATGTCAGAGTACTTAACTCTCAGTGTCTGACTCTCTGGATCTATGTCAGAGTACTTAACTCTCAGTGTCTGACTCTCTGGATCTATGTCAGAGTACTTCACTCTCAGTCTCTGACTCTCTGGATCTATGTCAGAGTACTTAACTCTCAGTGTCTGACTCTCTGGATCTATGTCAGAGTACTTCAGTCTCTGACTCTCTGGATCTATGTCAGAATACTTCAGTCTCTGACTCTCTGGATCTATGTCAGAGTACTTCACTTGCAGCGTCTCCTGTCTTCAGCTGATGTCTTGTCTCTCAGACAAGACATAAGGCTTGTGCAGACAATGTTCACTACACTTCACTGCAGACAGATGCTTTATTCTCTCATTATCTTTTGCAAGATAGGTTCTTGACGTTTGCTGTTTGCATGACGTTCTTGAATTTTCATGTGACAAGCAGATTTATATTGGAGACATAGCAAAAGCCTTAAAGTCGAGGTGAACCCGTTCGTCACGTTTCAGAATGAAAACATAGTTTGTCTGAGATGACAG
>NC_139638.1:10436678-10514178 GCF_964638095.1 Poromitra crassiceps
AAAGAAGAAGTCGTTGTGGAAACGGAAATCGCATCGCATCCGTATGCATCCATATGCATGAAGCATACTGTAACGTTAGCTGTGCCTGCAGCAGCCAATCTGCTGCCACAATTGAGCCCCATCCGTGTCCGCTGCGATAGCCCATCCATATGATTTAGTTGCCGACACGGCGACACCAGCGTCTTTCTGAAAAGTTACATTATTCTCAGCTGGCGACACGCTGTAAAAAAGCGGGGGGATGCAGCGCACTTTTCAGTGCAGATCAAACTCAGAGCAAACCGCAGCAGAGACACTCCTCCCACCACGGAGGAGGAGGAGGAGGGGGGTGGGGCACGCAGGGCACTACAGCATACAACCATTGACAGTACACACAGACCCAGGCAGCAGGCTCGATGCATAGAGAGCATACAAGCTAGAATAGGCTATCTGATGCCCACCAGCAGTAAATCAAGACCAGCAAGAAGGTGTAGGGTCTGCGCACGCAGGGGCCAGCGCTGCTGGTTGCAGCTAAAAAATATTATTTGGCCAAACAAAATTCCTTTGTTTTCACTCTTTTATTGAAGGAATTTATTTTTGAGGTGTCATTATATCAGAAAATATTAGCTTCAGAGTCAATGATGTGCTTGAATGTTTAATTATTTAATTATCTCAGCTTCTAGAAAAAAATTGCTGTTTTTGGTTAAATCAAGCTATCTTCTCCGGCTCATAACTAAAGAACGGAAAATGGGATCAATAAACTTTTTTTTGCAGATGATAGAAGAGAGTCTCCTCGTTCTTTGTGCGTGTTCGGTGTTTACATAGTAATATCACACAATATTCTGTGGGCCTCGAGAAATCACTGAAAACGCTCTGAAACTCTGGCACTGGGAGCGTCCGTTCTCCAAAAGTGGCTGGCACTCAATGAGTTAAGATGAGTTTGCATATTAAAAACTTGAGGTAATTATTTTTATTCAAATAATGCATGATGCAGTTTTATGGCCAGTTAAAAAATATGTTTTCAGGTTAATTTCCTCAGGTTACCTCTGCCATTGGCAGATGAGCCAAAAAGTTAATTTTGTCCGTCTGCATGTCAGTCTGTGCTGCTGTGTGTATCATATCATACTGTGTATCATACTGTCTATATGTGCCTTTTCATGTCTGTCTTGTGTCCATCTGTATGTCCGTGTGTCAGAGATGGGGACTTGGACTTGAGACTTGGACTTGAGACACACTTAAGTCACACACACAGTGACTTGAGACTTGACTTGAGCCTCGTCCTCACAAGACTTGAGACTCGAATCGGACTCGAGATTTGGAACTTTGCGAACAATCTGTATTCATTTATTTATTTATTTATTTGGTGCATTGACATGAAGGAAATGTCTATTAATAATAACTAAAATACTATAATAACTCATCAATGCTGATACTGTATGCTAATAGATAAAGGAGTGATGATAATACAGCACATTCTTTCAATTCTTTAGTTTTAGCTCTGCTGTGTTCTATGCAGACCGGATGGCATCCAGCAGATGATAGAACATCCATCATCCATAAGAGACTTGAGACTTGACTTGGACTTGCAAAAAAGGACTTGTCATCATCTCTGTTCATTCGTTTGTCTTTGTCTGTTAGTGTTCATTTGTCTTTCTTTCCATCTGTCCAATCATTGGTCTCTGTCTGTCTGTCTTTGTGTCTGTCTGTCCGCTGTTCGGTCTCAGCCAGACAACTAGCTTAACTATCTCCCCATTATGGTGTAGCCGAACCACAAACAACCTACCTATCTACTCTCTTGGGTAATTGTCTGCATGTCCTATGACGCGCTCACTTTCTTTGCCTGCCTTCCTATCTTGCGGCCTTGCCTGTCTGTCTGTATGTGTCTGTCTCACTGTCTCTCTTTCTCTCTCTCACGGTCACTCTGTAACCGTCTGGTCTGACAGACGTCCAGGTAAAGTGTGCAGGTAAATCTCTCTCTCTCTCTCGCCTGCCTGCGGACTGCTTACCATTCCTGTTTCCCCCCCCCCCCCTGCTCCTTGTCCCATCGTACTGCTCCGCACACTCCTGGCACTGCTGGAGGTCTCTGACATGCTCTCTGCTCTCTGTTTCTCCTCCCCTCTTCTCTCTCTCTCTCTCTCTCTCTCTCTCGTCACATTGTCTTTCTCTCTCTTTCACTTGCTTCCTTTGCCCCTTCTTTTCTTACCTTCTCTCTCTCTCCCTCATTTGTTTTCACGTTGTTCTTTTTGTTTTACGGCTTCACCTCTCTTGCTATCTCTATCTATCTTTTCTTCTTCTCTATTCTCCTTTACTCCTCTATCTTCCCATTGTTTCCCTCTGTTCTGTTCTCTCTCTCTCTCTCTCTCTCTCTCTCTGTATCTCTATCTCTCTGTCTATCTCTCTCTCTCTCTCTGTCTATCTCTCTCTCACTGTCAGGTCAGAGATAGCAACAAGGACTCCACTGGGTTTTTGTCCTTCCTGCGCAAGTCTACCAAGTACGAGGAGACACAGCACGTACTGTGTAACCTTAACATCGCCATGCCGCCCTGTGTCAAGGTAAGGGCTGGCACACAAACACTGACACACCTGCACACACACACGCACGCACACACACACACACCTGCACACACACACACACAACACACACACACACTTGCACACACACAACACACACACACAAGCCCTGGCCCAAATAAGCGCAGACCTCCGCCAAGGCCACTACTCCAGTCTGCTATGCAGTGTTGTAGTACTCCAGTCCAGGCCTCAGGCTCCAGTCCAGGCCTCAGACTCCAGTCCAGGCCTCAGACTCCAGTCCAGGCCTCAGACTCCTGTCCAGGCCTCAGACTCCAGTCCAGGCCTCAGACTCCAGTCCAGTCCTCAGACTCCAGGCCTCAGACTCCAGTCCAGGCCTCAGGCTCCAGTCCAAGCCTCAGACTCCAGTCCAGGCCTCAGGCTCCAGTCCAGGCCTCCAGTCCAGGCCTCAGGCTCCAGTCCAGGCCTCAGGCTCCAGTCCAGGCCTCAGGCTCCAGTCCAGGCCTCAGGCTCCAGTCCAGGCCTCAGACTCCAGTCCAGGCCTCAGGCTCCAGTCCAGGCCTCAGACTCCAGTCCAGGCCTCAGACTCCAGTCCAGGCCTCAGACTCCAGTCCAGGCCTCAGACTCCAGTCCAGGCCTCAGACTCAAGTCAAGTCAAGTCAAGTTTATTTATATAGCCCTAATTCACAAGCATGTCTCAGAGGGCTTCACAGAAAATATGTCTAGCTAATTCTAGCTGACACAACAGTAGCAAGAATATACAGAATAAAGATAACATTTGAACAATTGATGGAGAAATATAGAAAATATAGAAATGATATAGAAGGGAGAAGAGCAGGGGGAATGTGAGAGAGTGATGGGGTGGGGAGGGAGTGGGAGATGTTGGAGGGTATAGGAGGTGGGGAAGGAGCAAGAGGAGAGAGCAGGAGAGGGGACTCCAGCCCAGGCCTCAGACTCCAGTCCAGGCCTCAAACTCCAGTCCAGGTCGTGGACTCATTTTCATGACTCGTGACTCGACTTGGACTTGAGCACTGATGACTTGGACTTGGTCTTGGACTCGAGAATTCATGCATTTGGACTCGGAAGTTGGAGAGGAGAACTTGGACTTAATTGATAAAGACCATGACAATTCAATTAGGGCAGTCACGTGTGTTACGTGTGGATTCACGCTCATGTTCAGTATCTCCAGATTCGGCTAATGGGGACTTGACTTGGGCTCTTCTTTGGTGACTCAGACTTGGACTTGAACTTGAACATCGGGGCTCGAGACTCGACGCGGACTCGAGATATAGTGACTTGACTACTACAGTCAGATAAGAACCCTAACACTGACCCACCCACATCCCCCCAGCTACTCTCCCTCCCCAGCATTTTTTGTGCTCTTTGTGTCTGTGTCACACACTAACTCTCCCCCCGGAATTCCCCCGGATTCATTCATTCAACTCTTCCCCCGGAACAACATAAACTGGGAACTAACGTTACAACCCTAACCCTCGTGCCTAAACCCAACCAATCATCACTCCTCATGCCTAAACCTAACCCAATCAGAGGCAGAATAGGGAGGGGCATGCCTTCGCCATCCTATGGAGAGAAAAATGCCATTCGCCATTCTGAGGAAATAATGATGGGAGCAGGAGAGTCTGCTTCTTGACTGAGTTGGCGGGACAGTCCGGGTGAGGGGGCGACGCCCCCTCATGATGCTGGGTCTGCTAGCCACTCCCCCTACCCAGTCGAATCCCGACTCTCTATATGACTTTCCGTTTCCTTCCCCAGCCCCCTCCTCCCTTGACCCGACCCGGATCTGATCCACTCCAAAATGTAATGGGTTCTTCCTTGGCCCATGATACACCCTTCCACCAAGTTTCATGAAAACCGGCCCAGTGGTTCCTGCTAACAGACAGACAGACAGACAGACAGACAGAGAGGCAGGCAGGCAGGCAGGCAGACAGACAGACAGACAGGCAGGCAGGCAGGCAGGCAGACAGACAGACAGACAGACAAATGGTGCCAAAAAAATAAGCTCCTTGGGGGAGGTAATAAGAGCCCAAATATTTAGACAATCACAGGAAAGTATTTGAAAGTCAAATCAGTAATTATCACTTTTGTGTAATTAGCTGACCTAACACATTCCTGCCATGATGCAGTAAACACCAGCTGCTACTCTAAAAAAATACTAAGAGGTAGCAATCATTATCTGACACCCCCTCCCTCTCTTGCCCTCTCTCACTCTCTCTTCTCTCTCTCCAATCCACAGTAGCACTGAAAATCAGAATCATGGTTAATTTCATGTTCACTATGAATTAAGACCTTCTCCCAGGTGTTTGTCATTTCTAATTGATTGATTGATGAGTCTGTCTGCAGATGGAACGTGGTCTTTCCAGGGAAGCTGGCAATTTCCTCATTTAATGAATGATGAAAGACTGAGCTTCAAAAGGCTAAAAATAGACTATTGGGGTGGGGCTGAGTGAAGTGAAACAGTGTGTCAATTAGCTTGTACATTTGTTCTAAAAGAACAACAAACATATGAACTGGAAATTAACTTCAAGCCAAAGTGTTTCTATGTGGACATATTATTTTGCTATTTTGAGTGCAAAAATGCACTCCTTTGTCAGGCTCAAGAAAATACAAGCGATGTCCCATCACGTCAGCCAGCGTCTTTCAAGTAATGGCTACAAACACCCCAGCAACCACCAGATTGGCTGAATGTAGGCTATCACGACAGTAGTCGTAGTCACTTGTTATTTATTGCTCAATTCCTTAGCAGAACATAGAGATATTTGCTTGGCTAGCCAATAAAGTTGCTTTGCTGTATGGACATGACAGCTTTCAAAAGGTTTCAGATCATGCCAGGAAAATGAATTCCTTGCAATAACAGAGCTTCCAGAACGAGGGATGCAGTTTCTTTTATACATTTCCTTAATCGACTAATTGGTCAAGTTAACGATCAGTTCAGGGGCGGTTTTAGGATGACACCTTTGGGTGGGCTCAGCCCCCAAACAATGTATATGGTGGACCGCAGACCCCCGGGAGAAAATGTTGCCCTCCCCAGCAGAGAGGGCAAAAGGGCCAAGAGTAAGTCCAACACTAAACCTTTGCCTTTTAGAACATTACAAGCTATCTGAACCTGAATTTTATATATATATATATATATATATATATATATATATATATATATATATATATATATATATATGGGACCCGTTTCTGGCCTACTTTGATGCACCTCAAGTGGCTGGTAGCACCACGTTGTAATATAATATACATATGTATGCCTCCCCAAACCCCCCCACCCGTGTCTGTTTGTTCGTTTTTGTTCCAAAACATTAAAAATAAAATATTGAAAAAAAAACAATGTGTTTAGGTATGTCCATGTAAAGAGCTCTTTAATCTGCAGAAATAACAGACGATGTTGAAACTATGGGTTTGTCCGTGGCGTCCTCCCTTCAGACGTTTATTTAGGCCTAGCAGTCTGGACCCCAACCCTTAATCCTCCAGCAGACACACCTGGAAAGAAGAGTATAAAAGAGCAGGACCAAGCAGACTCAAGCATCAAGCTGCAAGCAGTCTCTCCACAGCATCTCCAGGAACCCTGCAGAGAAGACAAGAAGCTACCAGACAGAAACCTGAAGATGAATCCCTCTCTCGGCCTCCTGCTGCTGCTGCTGATCGGCCTCTCCCAGGCTAAGTCCTGGGTGGAAACAGATGACACTCTTTCCAGGGAGGAAGAAAGCGACTCATATTTCCAAGTTGACGACCCAGAGGCCGACACGATGGACACCGGCAGCAGGATCTTGGCCACAAACAACGGCTCCAGTGAGTTCCTGCTGGAGGGCGACTTGGTGGCCCCCACAACGAGAAACGCCATGAAGTGTTGGAGCAACAGCTGCCTCTGGAAGAAAGTCGGCGGCAAGGTGACCATCCCCTTCATAGTGAGCAGCGTCTTCTCCAGGTCGGCCAAGCAGGCGATCGACAGAGGCATGAAGTCCTTCCACAGCAGCACCTGCATCCGCTTCGTTCCCCGTACAAACGAACGCGACTACATCAGTGTGGAGAGCAGAGGCGGCTGCTTCTCGTCCCTGGGCAGAGTGGGAGGCAGGCAGACCCTCTCTCTCGCCCAGCAGGGCTGCGTCTACCACGGTGTCATCCAGCACGAGTTCCTCCATGCTCTGGGCTTCTATCACGAGCACACCAGGAGTGACCGCGACAAGTATGTCCGCATCAACTTCCGGTACGTTAACCCACGGACAAAACACAACTTCCAGAAGCAGAACACCAACAACCAGAACACTCCCTACGACTACTCCTCCGTCATGCACTATCCGAGAACAGCCTTCACCACCCAACGCGGGCAGGACACCATCACCCCCATCCCCAACCCTAATGTCCGGATCGGCCAGAGGCAGGGCATGTCCCGCATCGACATCCAGAGGGTCAACAAGTTCTACAGCTGCAATAATGACAAGAAAAAAAGCTGTGAAACTTAAGTCTGTAGCCCATTCCTCTGGTAGAGTCCATATCGCCCGTGTGAAAGAATGCAAACAATTATCCCCAGCAGTGTCCCACTCTGCTCAACTTTCTGTGCTACTTGATTCTTTCCTCAAATAAAAACACTTTAGTTTCACACAGCATCTGGAATGCGTATTTTATTCATTATTTCTGTATGTGGTCTTTCCAAGGAAGGTTTCAGATCATGCCAGGAAAATGAATTCCTTGCTATAACAGAGCTTCCAGAACGAGGGATGCAGTTTATTTTATCAATTTCCTTAAAGTCCCTGGAAACCAGAAATATTTCTTTATTATTTAGCATTTTGAGTTCATCACATCACAGGACCCTATGTTAATAAGCTACCAGCCAAATTTGAACGATGATGAACGTTGCAAAGTATATAAATTTAGGTTTGACAGGTGTGGCAAAACGCATGAGATTTCATTATTTTTTAGAGTGTACTTTCTCCCGCGGAATGTGTGGGCGTGTCCGTCTGCAGCAGGGACATTTATCTCCTCCGAGAGAGAGAGCGCGAGAGAGAGGGGGGGGGAGGGAAACGGAGAAAGAGATCAAGTTACACAGCACTTGCGAGTGTGTGTGTGTGTGTGTGTGTGTGAGAGAGCCACCAGCCTGTGTGTCTCTCGCTCTCTCTCACTAGTCGAGAGAGAGAGAGAGAGAGAGAGAGAGAGAGAGAGAGAGAGAGAGAGAGAGAGAGAGAGAGAGAGAGAGAGAGAGAGAGAGAGAGAGAGAGAAGCACATGGCCTGGCTGAAACCCGACACCTTGCTAATCTCACAAGCATAGCGCTTGGCAGACGCACACAGAGGGAGACGGACAGCAAGGGAGCGCTGTCACTGGGGGCAAAGAACGGACTTGCCATAGGTGGGTGCGGATTGCGCGCGTGTACAAAGGTTATATAGAGCTTATGACGTCATAAGCTCCTGCGTTTTAGGACCTCACGCACTGCTGTCTTCAATGAGGAAGTACTTTGTAGAATCTTGTAGAAAAGTGGCGATTTTAAGGCTTTGGGTTGAAAGTAATGTATAATAATTTCGGAGGCACAAAATTACTAACATAAGACCCTAAATAACATAGTTAGAACGTTTTTGTGGATTTTGGTTTCCAGGGACTTTAATCGATTAATTGGTCAAGTTAACGATCAGTTCCGGGGCGGTTTTAGGATGACACCTTTGGGTGGGCTCAGCCCCCAAACAATGTATATGGTGGACCGCAGATGCCCTAGGGGGGTCTGGGGGCATGCCGCCCCGGGAGAACATTTTGTACATTTTAAAGTAAAAATTGATCAATCTGGTGCACTTTGAGATCAAAATGAAGAGACTAGATCTATGAAGAAAGCTTAATCAATTTATCAGATTCACTCTTCTTCTTCTTCTGTGTGTGTACTTCTTAGCAGATACAGCTTCTTCTCACAGTTCCTCTGTTCTCCACCTCCACACCAAATAAATAAAACAATAATCTAAGAGTGACTTGAGGTTAATGAGGTACCAAAGAAGTTAAAGGAATTAACTTTATAAACTGTATGGCAACCATGAATAAAGCTAACCTTCACACATAGCAAAACTACAACAGGCATATCAATGGCTATTCTAAACATAGGGGCACTTTACACGAGGACGGTTTCCTATGGTGACGGGGAATTATTTTATCGTTAGTGCCTCTCTTTTAGACGGCGACGGCGAATTTGGGCTTAGGAAACAACACATTTTGAAACCACCCTCCAGAGTGAAAAAAAATACTAAGAGGTAGCAATCATTATCTGACACCCCCTCCCTCTCTTGCCCTCTCTCACTCTCTCTTCTCTCTCTCCAATCCACACTAGCACTGAAAATCAGAATCATGGTTCATTTCATGTTCACTATGAATTAAGACCTTCTCCCAGGTGTTTGTCATTTCTAATTGATTGATTGATGAGTCTGTCTGCAGATGGAACGTGGTCTTTACAGGGAAGCTGGCAATTTCCTCATTTAATGAATGATGAAAGACTGAGCTTCAAAAGGCTAAAAATAGACTATTGGGGTGGGGCTGAGTGAAGTGAAACAGTGTGTCAATTAGCTTGTACATTTGTTCTAAAAGAACAACAAACATATGAACTGGAAATTAACTTCAAGCCAAAGTGTTTCTATGTGGACATATTATTTTGCTATTTTGAGTGCAAAAATGCACTCCTTTGTCAGGCTCAAGAAAATACAAGCGATGTCCCATCACGTCAGCCAGCGTCTTTCAAGTAATGGCTACAAACACCCCAGCAACCACCAGACTGGCTGAATGTAGGCTATCACCACAGTAGTCGTAGTCACTTGTTATGTATTGCTCAATTCCTTAGCAGAACATAGAGATATTTGCTTGGCTAGCCAATAAAGTTGCTTTGCTGTATGGACATGACAGCTTTCAAAAGGTTTCAGATCATGCCAGGAAAATGAATTCCTTGCAATAACAGAGCTTCCAGAACGAGGGATGCAGTTTCTTTTATACATTTCCTTAATCGACTAATTGGTCAAGTTAACGATCAGTTCAGGGGCGGTTTTAGGATGACACCTTTGGGTGGGCTCAGCCCCCAAACAATGTATATGGTGGACCGCAGATTCCCGGGAGAAAATGTTGCCCTCCCCAGCAGAGAGGGCAAAAGGGCCAAGAGTAAGTCCAACACTAAACCTTTGCCTTTTAGAACATTACAAGCTATCTGAACCTGAATTTTATATATATATATATATATATATATATATATATATATATATATATATATATATATATATATATATACTATATATATATACTATATATATATATATATATATATATATATATATATATATATATATATATATATATGGGACCCGTTTCTGGCCTACTTTGATGCACCTCAAGTGGCTGGTAGCACCACGTTGTAATATAATATACATATGTATGCCTCCCCAAACCCCCCCACCCGTGTCTGTTTGTTCGTTTTTGTTCCAAAACATTAAAAATAAAATATTGAAAAAAAAACAATGTGTTTAGGTATGTCCATGTAAAGAGCTCTTTAATCTGCAGAAATAACAGACGATGTTGAAACTATGGGTTTGTCCGTGGCGTCCTCCCTTCAGACGTTTATTTAGGCCTAGCAGTCTGGACCCCAACCCTTAATCCTCCAGCAGACACACCTGGAAAGAAGAGTATAAAAGAGCAGACTCAAGCATCAAGCTGCAAGCAGTCTCTCCACAGCATCTCCAGGAACCCTGCAGAGAAGACAAGAAGCTACCAGACAGAAACCTGAAGATGAATCCCTCTCTCGGCCTCCTGCTGCTGCTGGTGATCGGCCTCTCCCAGGCTAAGTCCTGGGTGGAAACAGATGACACTCTTTCCAGCGAGGAAGAAAGCGACTCATATTTCCAAGTTGACGACCGAGAGGCCGACACGATGGACACCGGCAGCAGGATCTTGGCCACAAACAACGGCTCCAGTGAGTTCCTGCTGGAGGGCGACTTGGTGGCCCCCACAACGAGAAACGCCATGAAGTGTTGGAGCAACAGCTGCCTCTGGAAGAAAGTCGGCGGCAAGGTGACCGTCCCCTTCATAGTGAGCAGCGTCTTCTCCAGGTCGGCCAAGCAGGCGATCGACAGAGGCATGAAGTCCTTCCACAGCAGCACCTGCATCCGCTTCGTTCCCCGTACAAACGAACGCGACTACATCAGCGTGGAGAGCAAAGGCGGCTGCTTCTCATCCCTGGGCAGAGTAGGAGGCAGGCAGACCGTCTCTCTCGCCCAGCAGGGCTGCGTCTACCACGGTGTCATCCAGCACGAGTTCCTCCATGCTCTGGGCTTCTATCACGAGCACACCAGGAGTGACCGCGACAAGTATGTCCGCATCAACTTCCGGTACGTTAACCCGCGGACAAAACACAACTTCCAGAAGCAGAACACCAACAACCAGAACACTCCCTACGACTACTCCTCCGTCATGCACTATCCGAGAACAGCCTTCACCACCCAACGCGGGCAGGACACCATCACCCCCATCCCCAACCCTAATGTCCGGATCGGCCAGAGGCAGGGCATGTCCCGCATCGACATCCAGAGGGTCAACAAGTTCTACAGCTGCAATAATGACAAGAAAAAAAGCTGTGAAACTTAAGTCTGTAGCCCATTCCTCTGGTAGAGTCCATATCGCCCGTGTGAAAGAATGCAAACAATTATCCCCAGCAGTGTCCCACTCTGCTCAACTTTCTGTGCTACTTGATTCTTTCCTCAAATAAAAACACTTTAGTTTCACACAGCATCTGGAATGTGTATTTTATTCATTATTTCTGTATGTGGTCTTTCCAAGGAAGGTTTCAGATCATGCCAGGAAAATGAATTCCTTGCTATAACAGAGCTTCCAGAACGAGGGATGCAGTTTATTTTATACATTTCCTTAATCGATCAATTGGTCAAGTTAACGATCAGTTCAGGGGCGGTTTTAGGATGACACCTTTGGGTGGGCTCAGCCCCCAAACAATGTATATGGTGGACCGCAGATGCCCTAGGGGGGTCTGGGGGCATGCCGCCCCGGGAGAACATTTTGTACATTTTAAAGTAAAAATTGATCAATCTGGTGCACTTTGAGATAAAAATGAAGAGACTAGATCTATGAAGAAAGCTTAATCAATTTATCAGATTCACTCTTCTTCTTCTGTGTGTGTACTTCTTAGCAGATACAGCTTCTTCTCACAGTTCCTCTGTTCTCCACCTCCACACCAAATAAATAAAACAATAATCTAAGAGTGACTTGAGGTTAATGAGGTACCAAAGAAGTTAAAGGAATTAACTTTATAAACTGTATGGCAACCATGAATAAAGCTAACCTTCACACATAGCAAAACTACAACAGGCATATCAATGGCTATTCTAAACATAGGGGCACTTTACACGAGGACGGTTTCCTATGGTGACGGGGAATTATTTTATCGTTAGTGCCTCCCTTTTAGACGGCGACGGCGAATTTGGGCTTAGGAAACGACACATTTTGAAACCACCCTCCAGAGTGAAAAAAAATACTAAGAGGTAGCAATCATTATCTGACACCCCCTCCCTCTCTTGCCCTCTCTCACTCTCTCTTCTCTCTCTCCAATCCACACTAGCACTGAAAATCAGAATCATGGTTAATTTCATGTTCACTATGAATTAAGACCTTCTCCCAGGTGTTTGTCATTTCTAATTGATTGATTGATGAGTCTGTCTGCAGATGGAACGTGGTCTTTACAGGGAAGCTGGCAATTTCCTCATTTAATGAATGATGAAAGACTGAGCTTCAAAAGGCTAAAAATAGACTATTGGGGTGGGGCTGAGTGAAGTGAAACAGTGTGTCAATTAGCTTGTACATTTGTTCTAAAAGAACAACAAACATATGAACTGGAAATTAACTTCAAGCCAAAGTGTTTCTATGTGGACATATTATTTTGCTATTTTGAGTGCAAAAATGCACTCCTTTGTCAGGCTCAAGAAAATACAAGCGATGTCCCATCACGTCAGCCAGCGTCTTTCAAGTAATGGCTACAAACACCCCAGCAACCACCAGACTGGCTGAATGTAGGCTATCACCACAGTAGTCGTAGTCACTTGTTATGTATTGCTCAATTCCTTAGCAGAACATAGAGATATTTGCTTGGCTAGCCAATAAAGTTGCTTTGCTGTATGGACATGACAGCTTTCAAAAGGTTTCAGATCATGCCAGGAAAATGAATTCCTTGTAATAACAGAGCTTCCAGAACGAGGGATGCAGTTTCTTTTATACATTTCCTTAATCGACTAATTGGTCAAGTTAACGATCAGTTCAGGGGCGGTTTTAGGATGACACCTTTGGGTGGGCTCAGCCCCCAAACAATGTATATGGTGGACCGCAGACCCCCGGGAGAAAATGTTGCCCTCCCCAGCAGAGAGGGCAAAAGGGCCAAGAGTAAGTCCAACACTAAACCTTTGCCTTTTAGAACATTACAAGCTATCTGAACCTGAATTTTATATATATATATATATATATATATATATATATATATATATATATATATATACTATATATATATATATATATATATATATATATATATATATATATATATATATATATATATGGGACCCGTTTCTGGCCTACTTTGATGCACCTCAAGTGGCTGGTAGCACCACGTTGTAATATAATATACATATGTATGCCTCCCCAAACCCCCCCACCCGTGTCTGTTTGTTCGTTTTTGTTCCAAAACATTAAAAATAAAATATTGAAAAAAAAACAATGTGTTTAGGTATGTCCATGTAAAGAGCTCTTTAATCTGCAGAAATAACAGACGATGTTGAAACTATGGGTTTGTCCGTGGCGTCCTCCCTTCAGACGTTTATTTAGGCCTAGCAGTCTGGACCCCAACCCTTAATCCTCCAGCAGACACACCTGGAAAGAAGAGTATAAAAGAGCAGGACCAAGCAGACTCAAGCATCAAGCTGCAAGCAGTCTCTCCACAGCATCTCCAGGAACCCTGCAGAGAAGACAAGAAGCTACCAGACAGAAACCTGAAGATGAATCCCTCTCTTGGCCTCCTGCTGCTGCTGGTGATCGGCCTCTCCCAGGCTAAGTCCTGGGTGGAAACAGATGACACTCTTTCCAGCGAGGAAGAAAGCGACTCATATTTCCAAGTTGACGACCGAGAGGCCGACACGATGGACACCGGCAGCAGGATCTTGGCCACAAACAACGGCTCCAGTGAGTTCCTGCTGGAGGGCGACTTGGTGGCCCCCACAACGAGAAACGCCATGAAGTGTTGGAGCAACAGCTGCCTCTGGAAGAAAGTCGGCGGCAAGGTGACCGTCCCCTTCATAGTGAGCAGTGTCTTCTCCAGGTCGGCCAAGCAGGCGATCGACAGAGGCATGAAGTCCTTCCACAGCAGCACCTGCATCCGCTTCGTTCCCCGTACAAACGAACGCGACTACATCAGCGTGGAGAGCAAAGGCGGCTGCTTCTCATCCCTGGGCAGAGTAGGAGGCAGGCAGACCGTCTCTCTCGCCCAGCAGGGCTGCGTCTACCACGGTGTCATTCAGCACGAGTTCCTCCATGCTCTGGGCTTCTATCACGAGCACACCAGGAGTGACCGCGACAAGTATGTCCGCATCAACTTCCGGTACGTTAACCCGCGGACAAAACACAACTTCCAGAAGCAGAACACCAACAACCAGAACACTCCCTACGACTACTCCTCCGTCATGCACTATCCGAGAACAGCCTTCACCACCCAACGCGGGCAGGACACCATCACCCCCATCCCCAACCCTAATGTCCGGATCGGCCAGAGGCAGGGCATGTCCCGCATCGACATCCAGAGGGTCAACAAGTTCTACAGCTGCAATAATGACAAGAAAAAAAGCTGTGAAACTTAAGTCTGTAGCCCATTCCTCTGGTAGAGTCCATATCGCCCGTGTGAAAGAATGCAAACAATTATCCCCAGCAGTGTCCCACTCTGCTCAACTTTCTGTGCTACTTGATTCTTTCCTCAAATAAAAACACTTTAGTTTCACACAGCATCTGGAATGTGTATTTTATTCATTATTTCTGTATGTGGTCTTTCCAAGGAAGGTTTCAGATCATGCCAGGAAAATGAATTCCTTGCTATAACAGAGCTTCCAGAACGAGGGATGCAGTTTATTTTATACATTTCCTTAATCGATCAATTGGTCAAGTTAACGATCAGTTCAGGGGCGGTTTTAGGATGACACCTTTGGGTGGGCTCAGCCCCCAAACAATGTATATGGTGGACCGCAGATGCCCTAGGGGGGTCTGGGGGCATGCCGCCCCGGGAGAACATTTTGTACATTTTAAAGTAAAAATTGATCAATCTGGTGCACTTTGAGATCAAAATGAAGAGACTAGATCTATGAAGAAAGCTTAATCAATTTATCAGATTCACTCTTCTTCTTCTTCTGTGTGTGTACTTCTTAGCAGATACAGCTTCTTCTCACAGTTCCTCTGTTCTCCACCTCCACACCAAATAAATAAAACAATAATCTAAGAGTGACTTGAGGTTAATGAGGTACCAAAGAAGTTAAAGGAATTAACTGTATGGCATCCATGAATAAAGCTAACCTTCACACATAGCAAAACTACAACAGGCATATCAATGGCCATTCTAAACATAGGGGCACTTTACACGAGGACGGTTTCCTATGGTGACGGGGAATTATTTTATCGTTAGTGCCTCTCTTTTAGACGGCGACGGCGAATTTGGGCTTAGGAAACGACACATTTTGAAACCACCTTTCAGAGTGAAATTCTTGATGACGCTTCCTGCTGAGGACTCCATGTAATCGCTTGAAGACGGCTCATTTCAGGAACTCTGACGTGCCTGCACACGCGACACACGCGATTACGCCATAGCCGTGCGCGAGTTGGCAACCATTTTCAAAATAAAACGTCAGTATGAATGAAGTTTGGCAACATTCAGAATTAAGCTACACTGCGGCCAACTTCAGTTACATGTTCATAACGTTACTGCTGCGAGGAGCCGATAGCTGTACCCGGTCGGCATTTAACGTTAGTTACAAAAGCACGTCGACAGTGTTTTCTCACTGCCAGTAGCAGTAGGGTTTGACAGATCCCAGTCAGCGCTCCCGGTCCTCGCTGCTCGTTAAAGATTTCCAATAGGCGTTATTCTGATAAACTGGTCACATATATGTTACGTTCTCACCCGACAAATATTAAAACTTCAAAAGAGTTTGGGGTTTATTTTAGCTTGAAAACGGCTTTTTGGCAAGTCTAAATGACTGCGGTAGGCGTACTCTACTTCCGTGTTTAAAACCGGAAAAACGATTACGAAATGACGTCATGCAGAAGCGTCCTTGTATGGGCAAAGAATAAGGTGATCACACTGCCACCTAGCGACCTGGCATGTACATTACGGCGTTTTAAAAATTCAACAGCGCTCATGTAAACAGGGAGAAGGTGTGAAAGAAACGCTATTGTGTCAGTTCTTCCAGAAACTGTCCTCGTGTAAAGGGCCCCATAGGCTACAATTTAACACATTACCAAAATGGCTGGCCACTTAGCGTTATGCTAGTGTGCATTTGCATATCAACATTCCCATTAACAAACAGCTTAGCACTAGTAGTAGCCTAGTTTACACCTCAGCTCAGTAGCCCCACAATGATGATCACAGGTACCCAATACATTAGATGCATGATGTTGCCCCCATTCACTTCATAGTTAACTCTGGTTGACTAATGAAGAAGTTAATTTACAAAATATAACTTAAAAAAAAGACCAACTCAATGATCATGGTGTTTAACACCTTAGGGCCTGTGTCCACCTAGCGTCTTTTCATCAGCTCTGGCGTCTATTTTCAGTTGTTTCCAATGGGGGAGAGCGTATGCGAGAGCACACGGACGTCTAGAGAAAGTGCACTGAGTCCGACGTCTATTTTCACAGTGCTCCGGCGTTTTTGTGCGCCCGACTCCCAGCGCTTCCAGCTGAAATTATTTTAACTTTTCAGAAAGACGCTGGTGTTGGGTGCTCCTTTTCTGGCAACTAATCATATGAAAAAACTATCGCAACAGAGACAGAAAGGCTCAATTGTGGGAGCAGATTGGCTAGACACTTAATATTTCTGGTGAGTGTTGAGCTAAATCACTGTATGTGTGTTGTTTGCTAATGTTAGCTGTCAGCTATCAAGCTACTACCGCACTGAGCTAACGTTAGTTTCAGACTGCTTCCTTGTTATATTGTGCACGGAGATCAGCGTTTCCCAGCGTACTTCCAGCGTTTAACGTCGGAAAAAGATGCTAGGTGGACACAGGCCCTTACTCACTATAGAAAAGAGACTTAATCTACCTTGGCTTGCTGGTGCTCTCTGTTGTCAGTCTGATGCTCTCAAGGAGAAATAGAACACTTCCTTCTTTCCTGGGTGATCAATTTTCCAGGAGTGTAGTTGAGTGCAGAGGGCATATAGGAAGAAATTTAGTGGGGAATTGATGAATATGAAATCCAAAAATCCAAAGCTTTACTGGAAGATGCTGAATGGTTGTGGTAAAGATAAAACCTGTCCAATTTTGCCTCAAGATCTTTATGAACACTTTAAAGGGTTGTCTGACTGGGACGCTCCAATGAATGAGTTGCCCCATGTTGATAGTAGTAATGAATACCTTGACAGTAGTGGTTTAAATGTTAGCTTCACCGAGGAAGAAATTAAGGCGGTTGTTCAAAAGCTAAAATCGGGGAAAGCTGCAGGAATAGACAGAGTTCTGAATGAGTATATTAAAAGTACGGTACACATTTTTATGCCATCATATGTTTCCCTGTTTAACAAGATTTTGGAATCTGGTGTCATCCCTGAAGACTGGGTAACCGGTTTAATTGTGCCAATCTATAAGAGGGAAGGTGACACGAGTGATTGTAACAATTATAGAGGCATCACACTTTTGAGTTGCCTGGGGAAACTTTTCACAAATGTATTGAACGCAAGGCTATGTACGTTCTGTGAGGATAATGCTATTCTGAGAGAAACTCAGGCTGGGTTTAGAAAGAGCTATTCCACCGTAGATCACATCTTTCTATTGAAACACATCGTCGATCTTTTTTGTTTTAAAAAGAAAAGCTTGTTTTGTTCCTTTATTGATTATAGTAAAGCGTTTGATACAGTCTGGAGGGATGCACTCTGGTATAAACTGTTAAAAACGGGTATCAATGGTAAATTCTTGGATGTGGTAATGAATATGTACAAAAACATCAAATCATGTGTTTTTGTAAATGGTGTTAAATCAGAATTTTTTGTAAGCCTAGCAGGAGTTAGACAGGGTGAAAACCTTTCTCCATTACTGTTTGCATTATTTATTAATGACTTAGAGGATTATCTACTACAGAACGGCTGTCAGCCTATCAACCTTGATGATACAGCGATAGACAGTTATATGCAGCTTATGGTACTGATGTACGCGGATGACACAATTATCATGTCTACAACAAAAGAAGGGTTACAGAAAGCAATAGACCATATGTGTGAATTTTGTCATAAATGGAAATTAAAGGTTAACAGTGATAAAACTAAAGTCACAGTTTTTGGTTCTCGAAAAATTAGCAGTGACAAATTTAAGTTTAATTGTGATGGGGAGAACCTAGAAATCGTTAACTGTTTCAAGTATCTTGGTGTCATTATGAACTATAATGGATCATTTAAGATCGCCATTGAGGAGCTGCATAAGCAAGCCTCCCGTGCTATGTTTGCCCTTTTTTCTAAATGCAGAAAATATGATTTACCAGTAGATATCACACTGGACCTTTTTGACAAGTTGGTTTTACCAGTTATGTTGTACTCGTGTGAAGCTTGGGGGTTTGAAAAAATTGATATATTGGAAAAGCTACACCTCAGATTTCTCAAGTACATTTTGAAAGTTAAAATGACAACGTGTAACAATATGGTCTATGGGGAGCTGGGGAGATACCCACTCTGTGTCACTGTCAAGAAAAGAATGATTAGTTATTGGGCAAGGTTGATTGACGGCAAGGAGAACAAACTTAGCCGTATTATGTACAACTGCCTGCGTGATCTGCACAACTCTGGCGTCTATGCCTCGCCGTGGGTCGTGCGGGTCAAACAGATTTTGGATGACTGTGGCTTGTCTTACCTCTGGCTTACACAGCAGTGCAATAACATTGACTGGTTGAAGTTAACTGTTGAGCAAAGTCTTAAGGATCAGTTTATGCAGAAATGGCAAAGTGAGCTCAAAAGTATGACGTCATGTGACTTGTACGTAGAATTCAAAAAAGAACTTAAACTTGAAAATTATCTGCTGTATGTAAACCAGAGGCATAGACATGCAATTTGTAACTTTAGGGTTAATAACACCAGAATCCCCAAGGTTGTTGGCAGATATAAAGGACTGCATAGAAGTATGAGGATCTGTAATCTCTGTAGTGACAACTGTGTGGGAGACGAGTATCATGTTTTGTTTGAATGTAAGAATGTAATTATTTTGAATTTCAGACAGTTATATTTACCCAGATATTATTTAACACGTCCATCTATGTTTAAACTGATTCTGCTACTACAATCAGACAGACAAAAAGTCATGTGTAAATTAGGTGCCTTTTTGAAGAATGTCCTGCCTTTGTTCAAATGACATGCACTAGCCATGCCGTGTGCCATTGTATATTGTTTTTGTATGTTTTGTTTGTGCTCCATACCATGTGATCATGGTCAATGAGTCACATTAAATAAATAAATGAAAAATGAAATGAATGAAAATGAAATGAGTAACTTCCTCTAGACCTAACCATATTTTCAAAATAAAGGTCATATATCGCATGCATTTCTGATCACCAATACCATTATTATTATTATTGTATGGCTTTAAAGCATGAATGAGAGATTAATAGAGGGCCAGCTATTCTTATTTCTGTAAAAAATTAAAAATCCCCTCTATCTTCCAGGGTGGGCTGAGACTATCTCAAGTTGGGCATCAGCCCACCCAAAAAGGGTCTAAAACCACCCCTGGCTTTCACTCAGAATGTCAAAATATAAGCGATGTGATGTATAGTTTTTGAGATATTAACGTTTGTTTGGCACAACTCATACTATTAACTGCCGCAGGGTTGCGCATTTCTGGGTGTCAAGTGACGTCACGCTGATTCGTCCTATAAAGCCAATAATTTCTTTTCAATCACAGTAGCTAATTTAATTTCTTACCTAGGCTACTTACCTAGATTTCTTACCTAGACTACCTCGCTGGGGGATTTGGGTAGTCATTGCTTGTGAGACTAGTTATTTTGTAATTCAAGTGATTTTAACTGAATATTGAGAACCTGAATTTCAGAACAATGTAAATACAATTTCACTTCAGGTAAATTCAGGTAGTCATGGGAATCATGGAAGTCATTTTCAATGATCACAAACAAATTCTGTGCACAATTCAACTTCTGTTCGCACAAGTTTCAGCCAATAGCAAAGCAATGTGTAACACTTTTTTGAAAAGTGCTAAGAAATATTATTGTGATTTTTGTGTGCTTGTCTCAGGTCGCCGGGAGTGAAGAGCGCAGGCGAACTCTGACCCCTCTGGCCCTGAGAGAGCGCTACAGTGCGCTGAACGAGCCTGGTGTGGGTGAGTCCCTCCATGCCTGACCTCCGGCCCTCTCCCACATGGTGGAGGCGGGCCCTGAATGTTGCACCGCCCCTCTACCCACAATCCCCTCTGCTTCCCACTCTCCCCTCTCTATTTCTCCTGTCTCGCGCACACGCATGGCACAAGATGCACCGCACTGCTCAACTGTATATGCCCCAGAGTTCTTTGCAGTGCGATTAGAGGAAGCCATATTGAATCATGTGCGCCAAAAAGATGAGCAGTGGACCCCAATATTACACCCAAAATGGCTCCATGGCACATGGCAAATTAACCTCTTCCTTCCTGACTGTCCTGACAGCCATGACAACTGATGAATGAATGATGGTTTTGCATGGCGCTGGTTGCTCCACTGCGATTTCCGTCGGCATGGCAGCAGACGCTGTTAGCATTTTTCCGTAGCTTAGCACTGGGAATGGGCAGGACCTCGCAGTGGAGCTAGACAGAGGAGCCCTCATGTTGTGGCCCGTCAAGAGAGGGGGTGGGGCCAAGGCCTTTTCTGTCTATAAGTACACAGCGCTGCTACACTGCACCTCAGTCCCTCTATCATGGTTACTGAACGCTACTTTAAGCAATGGGACTAGCACCTGAATGATACTCTACTTCCCTATGTATCTAACCTCCCCCTGCCCAAATGGTCTGCTAACCCCGAGGATCGTATCGACAAAAACACGATACGTTACGCCTATTGATTATTCCCTTCAACAGATCAGTGCTTTTGTCAGGGTAAGTATTGCTATGAATCATTTTAATAGCAGGTCAAGTCACATTCAAGTCAAATGTTGTTATGATTCAACACCACAGATCAATTAAACCAAAAGAAAAACAAAGCAAAAGCAAATGGTAATTGACTGTAGTGAGTGAATTTGTTTGCTGTGATTCATAGAAAGTTTTAGACAATAATCCGATGAATACATTTAGCTAAACTCACACAGAAGCACCCAAACAGTTCTTAAAATCTATTTCCTTTAGAGTATTGCTTACCATGCATTCACACCAAGGCAAAAAAAAAAAAAAAAATAGAGGCTTCACTCGCGCGAGTTTATATCGCACAAATGATTTGCCAAAGTTGAAAAGTTTCAACTAGAGTGAACGGGCGACGAGGCGAATATCACATCTTTCGCGCTGTGAAATGTGAAATGTCGTGTCCTTCACCTCATTCGCACCACGTGGGGTGAAATGGCGTCTATTCCCACGTTATTCACCCAAATTTGCGAAAATCGCCTTGGTGTGAACACCCTTTAAGACTGAGTCTTACCTTTCATAATTTTAGATCGTTCGATTTTCTTCTATATCAGACACAGGTTTTCAATTCCTACCTGACATGTTTCGACGGCAATACTTCCGTCTTCATCAGAGGTGTCACTAGATGGTGTGTGACGTGTCTTAAACAGCTGATGTTGTTTACATCATTTTGTTTTCTCAGTTTTAATCTAATATTGAATGATGGTTGTGGCCAGTATAGTATAATATAATGTGAGGATGCTATGAGGTTTGCATGTCAGAATCAGGATCAGAATCTCAATCTCCTTAGACAAGTGCAGAAATGTAGAGGCATTGATCTGTGTGAGAATGGCCTGGTGTGGCTCTCTGCAGGTTCCAGTGTTCTTCTCAACTACGCCTTGTTTCTCTTCAGCCACAGTGAACGCCATGGAGAGGACAGAGTTCAAGATCAACATCATATCTGAGCAGCTTGGTTTGAGCTGGGCAGGTTAGTTCTTCAAAACATCATTCCTTCCATCCATTCATCCTCCCCCCATCCATCCATTTTTCCATCCATCAGTCAGTCAGACTGACAGACAGACAGACAGACAGACAGACAGTCTGTATCTAACGGTCTACCAACCTTCCTGTCAGAGCTGGCGCGTGAGCTTCAGTTTGGTGTGGATGACATCAACAGGATCCGTGTGGAGAACCCCAACTCCCTGCTGGACCAGAGCTCCACCCTGCTCAACCTGTGGGCCAGCAGAGAGGGCAAAAGGGCCAAGAGTAAGTCCAACACTAAACCTTTGCCTTTTAGAACATTACAAGCTATCTGAACCTGAATTTTATATATACAGTATATATATACTGTGTGTGTATATATATACTGTGTGTATATATATATATATATGGGACCCGTTTCTGGCCTACTTTGATGCACTTCAAGCGGCTGGTAGCACCACGTTGTAATATACATATGTATGCCTCCCCAAACCACCCCCCCCCACCCGTGTCTGAGTTTGTTCGTTTTTGTTCCAAAACATAAAAGATAAAATATTAAAAAAATAAAAAATAAACCAATGATCCAGAGAGGATACGACAGTATACCGAAGCAACGTTGACTTGCAGGCACAATCAGGTGTTTAGGTATGTCCATGTAAAGAGCTCTTTAATCCGCAGAAATAACAGACAATGTTGAAACTATGGGTTTGTCCGTGGCGTCCTCCCTTCAGACGTTTATTTAGGCCTAGCAGTCTGGACCCCAACCCTTAATCCTCCAGCAGACACACCTGGAAAGAAGAGTATAAAAGAGCAGGACCAAGCAGACTCAAGCATCAAGCTGCAAGCCGTCTCTCCACAGCATCTCCAGGAACCCTGCAGAGAAGACAAGAAGCTACCAGAGAGAAACCTGAAGATGAATCCCTCTCTCGGCCTCCTGCTGCTGCTGCTGATCGGCCTCTCCCAGGCTAAGTCCTGGGTGGAAACAGATGACACTCTTTCCAGGGAGGAAGAAAGCGACTCATATTTCCAAGTTGACGACCCAGAGGCCGACACGATGGACACCGGCAGCAGGATCTTGGCCACAAACAACGGCTCCAGTGAGTTCCTGCTGGAGGGCGACTTGGTGGCCCCCACAACGAGAAACGCCATGAAGTGTTGGAGCAACAGCTGCCTCTGGAAGAAAGCCGGCGGCAAGGTGACCGTCCCCTTCATAGTGAGCAGTGTCTTCTCCAGGTCGGCCAAGCAGGCGATCGACAGAGGCATGAAGTCCTTCCACAGCAGCACCTGCATCCGCTTCGTTCCCCGTACAAACGAACGCGACTACATCAGCGTGGAGAGCAGAGGTGGCTGCTTCTCATCCCTGGGCAGAGTGGGAGGCAGGCAGACCGTCTCTCTCGCCCAGCAGGGCTGCGTCTACCACGGTGTCATCCAGCACGAGTTCCTCCATGCTCTGGGCTTCTATCACGAGCACACCAGGAGTGACCGCGACCAGTATGTCCGCATCAACTTCCAGTACGTTAACCCGCGGACAAAACACAACTTCCAGAAGCAGAACACCAACAACCAGAACACTCCCTACGACTACTCCTCCGTCATGCACTATCCGAGAACAGCCTTCACCACCCAACGCGGGCAGGACACCATCACCCCCATCCCCAACCCTAATGTCCGGATCGGCCAGAGGCAGGGCATGTCCCGCATCGACATCCAGAGGGTCAACAAGATCTACAACTGCTAAGAACATTAGAGAAGGTTCTTAGATCTTCTGTACATTCCAAGTGACGTGTCATGAAGAGCTGGAAATGGGTCCAATATTATAAGATGTCAGCTGTGAAACTTAAGTCTGTAGCCCATTCCTCTGGTAGAGTTCATATCGCCCGTGTGAAAGAATACAAACAATTATCCCCAGCAGTGTCCCACTCTGCTCAACTTTCTGTGCTACTTGATTTTTTCCTCAAATAAAAACACTTTAGGTTCACACAGCATCTGGAATGCGTATTGTATTCATTATTTTGATTGATGAGTGTTGAGTACTTGAATGTAAGCGGTAGCATTAGGAGTGCAGCACGTACCTTGGTGGTGGTTTCCAGCTCAATGCCAGAGTGTAGGTATATATACACACACAAACACACACACACAATGTGTCTATATATATATATATATATATATACACACACACAATGTGTATATATATTTATATATATATTTATATTTATATATATATAGATATATAGATATTAGGGCTGTGGCGATTCACTTATCTCCCGATTCGATACTATCACGATTCTTGGGTGCCGATTCGATTTATATTGCGATTCTTAAGTATTGCGATTCTACGATTATTGCGATTCGATATTACGATTTATTGCGATTTTTGTTTATTTTTTTCTTTTATTTTTTCAGTTTGTTTGCTTTTTTACACTAGATTAGAACATGGGAAAAGTTGAATCATACACTAGAGACTGTATATTATATCATGAGTAGGGCTGGGCGATATAGTTAAAAACCACTAGTAAACCAGTAGGCGGCGCCTGGCCTGCTGTTCAGTGAGTGGCCTGACTTAAAGCACCAATTATTTTTATTTTTATTTTTTTTTGCGATTATCGATTCTAGAATACAAGATCGATTCAAAAAATCATGACATTAAAAATCGCGATACTTAGGTGAATCGATTTTTTCCCCCACCCCTAATAGATATATAGATATATAGATGTGTATACCGTATATATATACACACACACACACACACACACACAATGTGTCTATATATATATATATATATATATATGTAAGGGATAATGTATTGTGAGCCGGTGATTACTGACGAAATAATGACCGACAGGTGAATGTCATTATTTCCAGTAATCACCGGCTCACTATACATTATCCCGCTTAGAACACGGCCTACAACTAAATCATTCAATAATCTGACAAAAATAATTATTCAAATAGATTTTTTAATAGCGTTTTCAACGACAAAGCGGTTTCATTCGTAATTGGCACACAAGACACCACAGCTGCAACTGGTTGGCCTAATTAGTAGTGTTTGCTGACAAAAGGCTCTTATCAACTGATTAATCCAGGTGTGGCAGAGCAGCGGTCGGTTGTCGAGAAATAATGACCGGTGAATCTTGTTGATTGACCAATCAGAATCGAGTATTCAAGAGAGCCGTGTTCTAAATATATATATACACACACACACACACACTAGAAATCAGAGATGGGAAAAGTACACACATTCTTTACTTAATTAAAGGATGGCTTTACTGATGATCAACCCACTTTGTATCATTATAATGTCATGAATATAAGCAGATAATAATACAATAAATCAACTGACAGTCCTTCAAGTCAGTTCTGGTGGAGCACCAAGTCCTTCATCACTTGTGTTAGAGGTAGGGAGTGGATTAGCCATGTTGTTGACATCAGGCTGAATGAGCACACCACTGTGCTGTGTGGGCTTCAAGGTATTTGTGCTTGTATGAGTCTGGACAGACATGATGTAGACTGCTCACTTGTTGGCAGAGGCATAGAGACAGTCATGTCTGGGAACGCCCACAAAATGTTAAACGGCTGGCGCGCGAGTGGGGTAAAACCGCCCATATATCTCAAGGGCTGACTCACCAAAAGACGGTGCTGCGGCTCTAAACTACAGGTTTGGGGGTTTCTAGAGCAGAACACAAGACGTCTGCTCAGATGTGCGTTTACTGCGGTGGTTAAATTCCCGATCGTGTCTGCCTGGGCTGAGCTATCAGCTAAATTCTAACTTTGCTGAATGGATAGAACGGGAGGATTTACCCCACCCTGACCCCGCCCCCAGGCTAACCCAGCGTCTATTGTGGGCGTTCCTAGAGCCTGTATGGGCGTTCCCAGACATGCAGACTGTCTCTATACAACCATGATGCAGTATTTCTAGTTCACTTCTCTCTCGCTCTCTTCTTGTTTCCCTGTCTTTCTTTCTCTTGCTTTTTCTCTCATTGTCTCCTCCCGCACATACTCTTCTCTTCCTCCATCTCTCCCTCTCTCTCTCTGTCTCCATCTCTCTCTTTCTCTCTCTCTTTCTGTCTTTCTCTCTCTCCTCCCTCTGTCAGTGGAAAGTCTGTACGGCGCTCTGAAGAACATTGACCGTTCAGACATAGTGAATTCCCTGGAGGGCCAGGCTCCACAGCCAGCGCCCGGTTCCTCAGAGGAGGGCGCCTGTCGGCTGAGCGACCGCGACTCCAGCACGCTGTCCCCCAGTGTTATCAATGGTAAGACACACACACACACACACACACACACACACACACACACACACTTACTTAGGATGCTTAAGATCCAAAGCATGACATACACTGATACACCTGCTTCTGAAATTAATGATAAGAAAAAAAAGGCCCCACTGAACAATGAACTGCCCCGCCCCCCACACACACACATTTAGATAACAAAGGATGCCCATTTTAACAAGTGATTTAATCTTGTATTCAGTCGTAACGTTATTTCCATAAAGCAAGAGAAAGATAATTTCCCTTCTTTCCAATACGAGTACAACTCAATTAGTTTCATGAACGTTCTGATTCATTCAGTTATGTTGAAACAAGTCAACACATTCTCACTCCCAACTCGTCAAATATACTGCCATTCAGTCAGGACCACTTTATAATGCCTGGCGTAGGCCAACCCCATTTTCCCCATTGTTTGGATGCCACTGGTTATGTTAGTCCACCAATCATTTGAAAACCTAACGACAGTTCATTTGGAAAAGTCACGTCGGTTCATTTGACAATGATGCGTTTACGGAAATAATGTGCTCAAGTTGAATTTGTAAACACAGCTTATGGTTACTGTAAGTTTAGGCAACTAATACAACGTGGTTGGGTTTAGGCAACTCATAAAAGGAAAAGTAACGCACCCCAAAAGCTGTGGTGAGGTGGAAGCAAACCCACTGTTTAAAAAAGCGTTGCACACTCTGGCTCCATATTCATTTGAATGATGTTTCGGCCCTCTTGAAGAAGGCCGGTCATTCAATTAAAGAAATACATACTATGGAGCGAGAGAGTGCGACGCTTTTTTCAACATGGGTTTAGGCAACTAAAACAACTTGTTTAAGCAACAAAAACAACTTGTTTAAGTTAAAGCAACAAAAACAACAACTTGGTTGGGTTTAGGCAACTAAAACAACTTGCTTAAAGTTCGGGTTATGGTTTGGATTCGGGTTCGAAAACTGGACACGCCGGGACACAGACTCGGCTCTCCTGTGGGAAAGGTAACTCCGGCTTACTTGAATGTGGCATCCTGTTTCCTGTGGCGTGGATTTCAGATGTTGTGGGAGATCTTTTGGACCTGTGTGTCCAGAAATGATGAGAAATGGGTCGCCTGCACGTGAAGTAGTGACACCAAGACGTCCTGACCAAACGGCACTATTTGATGAGTTGAGAGTGAGAACGGGGTCAACAAGTGGAGGGATCTTCCCTCTTTCAAGATATATGGGGATATGGGAATTATTGAAAGATGTGACAATTCCAAAAGGCTTGACAATTCCAACATGGAATTATTATTATTATGGGAATTATTGAAAGATACAAGTGCACTAAAGTGCCCCACACTTATTTTAACAAAGATGTTGAGGCTGAATGCAAGATCAATCAAATGACTTCATCAAATGAAAACTGCAGTTCATGCTCAACAGGCACAGGGGAGATTGATGTCTTTTGTATGATACTTTCTCCCATGAGGACCTGTAACCTCCAGAGGTGGAAAGTTTACGGAAATAATTTGCTCAAGTTGAATTTGGAAACACAGCTATTCAAAATCACAATTATTTCAATCATTAATTGCAATTAAAAAAAAAAATCTTGGTGACATTTGCAGAGATACAGTATATATTAAGAACTTATAGGAATGCACATAGTACATCAAAAATAGGTACTTTAATAAAATGTATTTATTTATTTATTTATTTAAATAGAGTACCTATGAAATTATCTCACTGGAAAAGTTGGACTTCTTTACTTTAAATTAAAATCAACAATATTTTTGTGCAGATTTCCGAAGTATCCCCCCAAAGATTTGTTGTCTCAAATGTGCTTGTAAATACATGTATTGTCATGACAACATAACAATTATTTTACATACTAAAAATCACAGAAAACGTTTGGTTACACTGTAACCCAGGTTAACTTGAGTGAAGATGATCGCGCCCTACAAATTCCATTTGTATTGAATCCTAGATTAGCGGCAGCTGACGTAAAAAATAGCTCTTTAAAGTCCCTGGAAACCAGAAATATTTTATTATTATTTAGCATTTTGAGTTCATCACATCACAGGAACCTATGTTAACTCATTGAGTGCCAGCCACTTTTGGAGAACGGACGCTCCCAGTGCCAGAGTTTCAGAGCGTTTTCAGTGATTTCTCGAGGCCCACAGAATATTGTGTGATATTACTATGTAAACACCGAACACGCCCAAAGAACGATGAGAGTCTATTGTATCATCAGCAAAAAAAAGTTTATTGATATCATTTTCCGTTCTTTAGTTTATCAGCCAGAAAAGATAGGTTGATTTCAGCAAAAACAGACGTTTCAGACTAGAAGCTGAGATAATCAGCCTTTTGTGAAATGAAACATTTCAAGCACATGACTGACTCTGAAGCTAATATTTTCTGATGTAGTGACACCTCAAAAATAATTTCCTTCAATAAAAGAGCGAAAACAAAGGAATTTTGTTTGGCAAAATAATATTTTTTAGCTGCAACCAGCAGCGCTGGCCCCTGCTGCGCAGACCCTACACTTTCTTGCTGGTCTTGATTTACTGCTGGTGGGCATCAGATATTCTAGCTTGTGTTTGCCAACCAATCTGTCCATCGAGCCTGCTGTCTGGGTCTGTCTGGGTCGGTGTTGTATGCTGCCCTGCGTGCCCCACCCCCCTCGACTGCAAACCCCTCCTCCGTGGGTGTGTCTCTGGTGGCTCTGTGCTGCGTTTGCTCTGCACTGAAAACCCAGCTTTTTCACAGCGTTCCGCGTGTATTTGTCACCGGCTCCCAGCGCTTCCAACTGAGAATAATAACAACTCCACAACTAATCATGTGGATGGGGCTATCGCAGTGGACACGGAGGGGCTCAATTGTGGCAGCAGATTGGCTGCTGCAGGCACAGCTAACGTTATGCTTCATGCATATCGATGCATACCGATGCGGTTTCCGTGTCCCCACGGCTGCTTCTCTGTTTTTTTCCTCACCTTTCTCTAATCTGGAGAGCACTGTCGCCACCTAATGCGTCCGTAAAATAGCTTTTACACATTCAACATCCACCATACTTTCACAGGAGATGCATCTGGCTTTGATCCACGTCCCACCGCCAAAAAACGCATTCGACGCCGATCGACGTCATTGGCACTCTACGTTACTATTCGATTTGACGCCGATCGACGTCATTGGCACTCAATGAGTTAATAAGCCACCAGCCAAATTTGAACGATGATGAACCTCGCAAAGTATATAAATTTAGGTTTGACAGTCATGGCAAAAGTAATGAGAATCAATTAGATTTTAGAGTGTATTTTATCCCGCGGACTGTGTGGGCGTGTCCCGTCTGCAGCAGGTCTCCTCTCTCTCTCTCTCGGAGCAGACCTGCTGGAGGAGACCTCGTTAACAGAGAGAGAGAGAAGGAGAGAGAGAGTGTGTGTGTGTGTGTGTGTGTTCGCGCGTTGCTCGACACATAGCACAGACAGAGAGGGTTTACAGAGAGGAAGAGATCTCTGCGCTGCGAGTGCACAGCGCTACTTACTGTGTGTGTGTCAGTGTGTGTGTGTGCGCGCGTGCGTGCATGCATGCGTGTGTGTGATTCGATTAAATCTTATGACGTGATAAGATCATGCATTTTAGCACCGCGCGCACCGCTCTCTTCAATGAGGAAATGGAAATCCAGACCTTGTAGAAAAGTGGCGATTTTAAGGCTTTGGGTTGAAAGTAATGTATCATAATTTCTGAGGCACACAATTACTAACATAAGACCCTAAATAAAATAGTTAGAACGTTTTTGTGGATTTTGGTTTCCAGGGACTTTAAGACACATAATCCAGTAACACACAATTTGCAAATGAGTCAAACGTGTCCCTGTACTCAAAACATTGTGCTTAGTGTGATCAGTAACTTTCCACCTCTGAAAGCCTCCCCTGCTTCCCCCAGTGCATTATGGGTAACAGCAATGTACCTTGTCTCTGTTGCTCCACAAGAGGTCACGGACACAAGGCCAGCGCGCCTCTCGCACAAGCCCTGCCTTTTTAGACCCCCGTTTTTCAGAAGGGGTAAGTTGAAGGGAACCCGGGCTGCATGCTGGTTTGCTGCTCATGTACATGATGATGATGATGATGATGTTGGATCTCCAGTGATCTTCTTGAGGAACGCTGCGGTCTGAGGAATGGTGTGATCCTCCCACCATCATACACACAGCATGCGTCACGTTAACACACCGTCTCTGTGCATTACTCAGCGGGGCACAAGTCATTCTTTCAGTTACACTTTTTCCACACCTCATGCTTTAGCCCTAAACATGATGGCTCTAACACAACTTAAAGGAACACTCCACCAATTTTCAATGTTGATTTATTTTGCACAGAATCTCACAGATATCCGAAAAGTGTAAACCGTTTTGCAGACAATCATTTAGTTTGACAGTTGTTGAGAGTTGCTTTGAGTAAAGTTGTGGAACAGTGATGTAATTTATGCACAAATTCAATCACTGGTCCACAACTTTACTCAAATCAATTCTCAACAACTGTCAAACTAAATGATTGTCTGCGAAACGGTTTACACTTTTCGGATATCTGTGAGATTCTGTGCAAAATAAATCAACATTGAAAATTGGTGGAGTGTTCCTTTAATATGAGATACGAGGATAACACCCTGTAGCACTGTCATCATATACCAGAAATGTAATAACGCCCGAAAATAATGAAAAAGATTTTCACTTAATGCTCCATTAAGTGACTTCTTTACCTTAATATAACAGCTTTTTAAATTATTTTGAGGGTACAGTGACTTCTAATAGGGGGAATAATGGCTCTGTCTCTTTCCACACCGCCCTCGGAAAGCCTGTTCCTGCATTATGCATTTTTGGTGTCCGCGTGCGTCCCAGCAGCGGCTTGACAGTGTCAAGTTGCCTGGAACTTTTAAGTCAATTTCCTGCACAGTGCCTTCAAATTAAAAGTTTTCGGACAAACTAACAGGATGCTTTTATTGTGAAGTATGTTTAGGAAGTGGAATGTGTTTCGCTTGCTAGCTTGATTTGCGGCTTGATTACCATTAGCTACTTCTCTCACTGAAACAATGCGAGACGACAACATTTGGGGTTATTTTGAGTTAAAATGTTATTACAATATCAGTCAGGACATTGTAATTACATTATTGGTCAAGTTATTACATTACAGTGTATTGGGTTTTATTACATTTTTGATAAAGTTCAGTGAAAATTGTTTACATTACATTTTCGGCCGTTATTACATTTTCAGGATGTTATTACATGAATGGGTGCTACACACCCTCTCACTGACAGGGCGTAGAATTAACATCCTGCTGCTCAATGATCTAATTTGTGTTTTTTTCACTCTGGGTGTGTGAGAGTGAGTGTGTATTTCTGTGTCTGTGTGTGTGTGTGTGTGTGTGTGTGTGTGTGTGTGTGTGGGATGGATAAACTATCAAAAAGTGGCGCTAGTACGCAGATAGTGTGCTCTGGGCCTTCATACCTTGTTTCTATTCCCCCTCTCCTTTCATTCTGTCTATCTCTCTCTTTCTTTCTCCCCTGAGAAAAAGACAACATTTCAGCATTGAGTTGACAGACATTGTAACACACTGCAATGTTCTTTTCCTCGGGCGGCTCTCTCTCTCTCTCTCTCTCTCTCCCTCTCTCTCTCTGTCTCTCTCTCTCTCTGTCTTCCTCAGTCTTTCTCTCTGAACCTTTGACATGTCATATCTGCTGCCAGGCCGCCCTCCTCTTCCTCCTCCTGCTCTTCCTCCTCACAGCTCTTCCTGTCCGACCTCTGACCTCATATGACCTCATGTTGACCTCTGGGCCTCCCCTCTCCTGTCATCTTATTTTCCCGTGCTCCTCCCTCGTTCAGTCGAGCGGGGACCCTCTCCTCCTCTCTTAATCCAGCCCTGTGTGTGTAGTGTGTACTACAGATTATGCATGTGCATGCTGCATGCTTTGCTGTATGGTACCTGTGTGTGTGTGCGTGCGCGTGCGTGTGCGTGCGTGTGTGCGACTGTGCGCACGTTTCAGACTGGGGCTAAAAAGTAGTTGAATATGATTCAAGTATTTAAAGAAAATCACTTTAGCTTTAGCTTTAGGGATATGTGTACAGTATGTACTGTATGTGCGCGTGTATGTGCTTGTGTGAATTTGTTATTATTATTATTATTATTATTATTATTATTATTACAGTAAGTGTACACAAGATGAGCTTTTGCAATATCTGGTGAGGTAAAACAAAAGAAGAAAAAATGACAACTTAGTCGTTCAGATATTTGAAATATCTTCAAATACATTTAGCCTCGGTCTGGTGTTGTTGTGTACATGGTGACAGCAGTGTGTACAGTGTGTAGTTTGGTTTGTGTACATGGTGACAGGAGTGTGTAGTTTGGTTTGTGTACATGGTGACAGCAGTGTGTACAGTGTGTAGTTTGCTGTTTTTTAATTGAAACATCTTTATGTGCATGGCATGCTTTCTATGTATGAAGTTGACCTTAATCTGTCAAATATTTCTCTGTTCAATTGTTGTTTTGATCTTGTTTTAAATGCTATTAACAAAAATGCTTTTTTTCTGTCAAAAATCCATAGTGTGTTTTATGATGCTAAGATGTGTGATCAACTGCAGGGCACATAATGTTCCAGGTACAATGTAGCTGCGATGTGATGTCTCCCCGCCATGGGCAAAATAATGGTTAATTTTCTTTAATATAGGATACATTTGAGTTCCACTTATATATTATCTCACCAGTATCTCACATACGCACGTCTAGTTTGGACAACTCACATCTGTTACTTTTAAAATCAACATGTTGTCTCATGTTGCTATTAACATGTTTGCTCACAATAAATAAATAAATAATAGTCATTTTAGCAACGAATTGAGACTAATAAAGCACACAAGTTAAAATCAAGCATACATTCTAATATTTATATGACACTACATTTAATACACAGTTGAGTTTATTGCCCATATCTGGTGACTCACTGTTACATTGTGTGAACATGATGTGCTCGCAGGGACATTGGTGTTTGTTGGTGTGTGTGTGTGTGTGTGTGTGTGTGTGTGTGTGTGTGTGTGTGTGTGTGTGTGTGTGTGTTTAAGAGTAGTTGAGTACATTCAACATGTGGCCTCACCTGTGAACCAAGAGTACGTCCTCATCTGTTTCTCAGTCAGAGTGCACTGTCTGTCTGTGGGTTGTTTATGTGTATGCGTGTGTGTCCGTGTGTTTGTGCGTGTGCATTGATACAGTAAGTGGGTGGCGTGCTGTGCTGTGCACTGTATTTTGTTGTGGTTTATTTTTTTCCCTTTTTGTGCCATGACAATCTGTGGAGTTTTGTGCTTCACCACATTCTGTGCCTTGTACACCTGTGTGTGTGTGTGTTGTTGTTTAAAAAGCAGGAGTGAAGGGAAAGGCTAACCCAGATTCATCTAACTCATCCTAATTCTGCCCCCCCCCCCTCCACCTCATTCACCTCATTCTCAAACCGCCTATCATCATCCTGGCCCTATACCATCCCACACGTGCGTGCACACACACACACACACACACACACACACACACACACACACACACACACACACACACACATGCCTACTCACACTGGTGTCCATTGGCATAAACACTGAAAGACAGTGACTTCAGTCAACTTCATAATAACCATCTTATCCAGCTTCCAATGAAGAAGTATTTCACCCATTAATACATATTGTTTTGTACTCACCTTGCAGCTGTACCCCACTGGGTTAAGGCTGTGGCACAGAAAACAGGATATTGTGAATGTACCCTAACTTTGATTTTGGGTGAAATACTCCTTTAACTGAATTTGACCTAAAATGTTGCACATACCATCATGACCACATATTACACATACAGTATACCCTCATGACCACATAATATTGCACAAGCCACATATTGCACATACAGTATACCCTCATGACCACATATTGCACATACAGTATACCCTCATGACCACATATTGCACATACAGTATACCCTCATGACCACATATTGCACATACAGTATACCCTCATGACCACATATTGCACATACAGTATACCCTCATGACCACATATTGCACATACAGTATACCCTCATGACCACATATTGCACATATAGTATACCATCATGACCACATATTGCACATACAGTATACCCTCATGACCACATATTGCACATATAGTATACCATCATGACCACATATTGCACGTACAGTATACCCTCATGACCACATATTGCACATACAGTATACCCTCATGACCACATATTGCACATATAGTATACCATCATGACCACATATTGCACGTACAGTATACCCTCATGACCACATATTGCACATACAGTATACCCTCATGACCACATATTGCACATATAGTATACCATCATGACCACATATTGCACGTACAGTATACCCTCATGACCACATATTGCACATATAGTATACCATCATGACCACATATTGCACATACAGTATACCATCATGTCCACATATTGCACATACAGTATACCATCATGACCACATATTGCACATACAGTATACCATCATGTCCACATATTGCACATACAGTATACCATCATGACCACATATTGCACATACAGTATACCATCATGTCCACATATTGCACATACAGTATACCATCATGACCACATATTGCACATACAGTATACCATCATGTCCACATATTGCACATACAGTATACCATCATGACCACATATTGCACATATAGTATACCATCATGACCACATATTGCACATATAGTATACCATCATGACCACATATTGCACATACAGTATACCATCATGACCACATATTGCACATACAGTATACCCTCATGACCACATATTGCACATACAGTATACCATCATGACCACATATTGCACATATAGTATACCATCATGACCACATATTGCACATACAGTATACCCTCATGACCACATATTGCACATACAGTATACCATCATGACCACATATTGCACATACAGTATACCCTCATGACCACATATTGCACATATAGTATACCATCATGACCACATATTGCACATACAGTATACCCTCATGACCACATATTGCACATACAGTATACCATCATGACCACATATTGCACATACAGTATACCATCATGACCACATATTGCACATACAGTATACCCTCATGACCACATATTGCACATATAGTATACCATCATGACCACATATTGCACATACAGTATACCATCATGACCACATATTGCACATACAGTATACCATCATGTCCACATATTGCACATACAGTATACCATCATGACCACATATTGCACATACAGTATACCATCATGTCCACATATTGCACATACAGTATACCATCATGACCACATATTGCACATATAGTATACCATCATGACCACATATTGCACATACAGTATACCATCATGACCACATATTGCACATACAGTATACCATCATGACCACATATTGCACATACAGTATACCATCATGACCACATATTGCACATATAGTATACCATCATGACCACATATTGCACATACAGTATACCCTCATGACCACATATTGCACATACAGTATACCATCATGACCACATATTGCACATACAGTATACCCTCATGACCACATATTGCACATACAGTATACCATCATGACCACATATTGCACATATAGTATACCATCATGACCACATATTGCACATACAGTATACCCTCATGACCACATATTGCACATACAGTATACCATCATGACCACATATTGCACATACAGTATACCCTCATGACCACATATTGCACATATAGTATACCATCATGACCACATATTGCACATACAGTATACCCTCATGACCACATATTGCACATACAGTATACCATCATGACCACATATTGCACATACAGTATACCATCATGACCACATATTGCACATACAGTATACCCTCATGACCACATATTGCACATATAGTATACCATCATGACCACATATTGCACATACAGTATACCATCATGACCACATATTGCACATACAGTATACCCTCATGACCACATATTGCACATACAGTATACCATCATGACCACATATTGCACATATAGTATACCATCATGACCACATATTGCACATACAGTATACCCTCATGACCACATATTGCACATACAGTATACCCTCATGACCACATATTGCACATACAGTATACCATCATGACCACATATTGCACATATAGTATACCATCATGACCACATATTGCACATATAGTATACCATCATGACCACATATTGCACATACAGTATACCATCATGACCACATATTGCACATATAGTATACCATCATGACCACATATTGCACATATAGTATACCATCATGACCACATATTGCACATACAGTATACCATCATGACCACATATTGCACATACAGTATACCCTCATGACCACATATTGCACATACAGTATACCATCATGACCACATATTGCACATATAGTATACCATCATGACCACATATTGCACATACAGTATACCCTCATGACCACATATTGCACATACAGTATACCATCATGACCACATATTGCACATACAGTATACCCTCATGACCACATATTGCACATATAGTATACCATCATGACCACATATTGCACATACAGTATACCCTCATGACCACATATTGCACATACAGTATACCATCATGACCACATATTGCACATACAGTATACCATCATGACCACATATTGCACATACAGTATACCCTCATGACCACATATTGCACATATAGTATACCATCATGACCACATATTGCACATACAGTATACCATCATGACCACATATTGCACATATAGTATACCATCATGACCACATATTGCACATACAGTATACCCTCATGACCACATATTGCACATACAGTATACCCTCATGACCACATATTGCACATACAGTATACCATCATGACCACATATTGCACATACAGTATACCATCATGACCACATATTGCACATATAGTATACCATCATGACCACATATTGCACATACAGTATACCCTCATGACCACATATTGCACATACAGTATACCATCATGACCACATATTGCACATACAGTATACCCTCATGACCACATATTGCACATACAGTATACCCTCATGACCACATATTGCACATACAGTATACCATCATGACCACATATTGCACATACAGTATACCATCATGACCACATATTGCACATACAGTATACCATCATGACCACATATTACACATACAGTATACCATCATGACCACATATTGCACATACAGTATACCATCATGACCACATATTACACATACAGTATACCATCATGACCACATATTACACATACAGTATACCATCATGACCACATATTGCACATACAGTATACCCTCATGACCACATATTGCACATACAGTATACCATCATGACCACATATTGCACATACAGTATACCCTCATGACCACATAATATTGCACAAGCCACATATTGCACATACAGTATACCCTCATGACCACATATTGCACATATAGTATACCATCATCATGACCACATATTGCACATACAGTATACCCTCATGACCACATATTGCACATACAGTATACCATCATGACCACATATTGCACATACAGTATACCATCATGACCACATATTGCACATACAGTATACCATCATGACCACATATTGCACATACAGTATACCATCATGACCACATATTGCACATACAGTATACCATCATGACCACATATTGCACATACAATCATGACCACATATTGCACATACAGTATACCATCATGACCACATATTGCACATACAGTATACCCTCATGACCACATAATATTGCACAAGCCACATATTGCACATACAGTATACCATCATGACCACATATTGCACATACAGTATACCATCATGACCACATATTGCACATACAGTATACCATCATGACCACATATTGCACATACAGTATACCATCATGACCACATATTGCACATACAGTATACCATCATGACCACATAATATTGCACAAGCCACATATTGCACATACAGTATACCATCATGACCACATATTGCACATACAGTATACCCTCATGACCACATATTGCACATACAGTATACCATCATGACCACATATTGCACATACAGTATACCCTCATGACCACATATTGCACATACAGTATACCATCATGACCACATATTGCACATACAGTATACCCTCATGACCACATAATATTGCACAAGCCACATATTACAGTATTGCAGAAGGTGACATATTGCACCACAGCCTGCAGGCTCACTGGTTGCAGGCGGTGCTGAAATTGTGCTCAAAGTCTCAAAGTAAAAAAGCATTAGATTTGGTAGAGATCATTTTGTTAGACTCGGCTGAATTTAGATTTTGAAGAAGCAGTAGCTTACTGGTAAAATTGTGCTTACGTTGGGGAATAGTCAGTTGTGGAATACAGTATATTAAACATTTCTGACACCATATTCCATCAGACAGGTCATTCATGTTTACACATTGCCAACTGGGACTACTTCCCAACAGTATGTCCAGGTCTAGTGCAGCAACGAGCAACTCTGATCCATAAATGACAGAGAAACTATTTTGTATTATGGATGGGAAACAAATGACATAGTGAGTTTTGGAATAAATGAATAAATATTCAAGGAATACTAGCTATAATAAGTTAAAAAATATTATAAAATGACTCTGCTAACAAACATAGTATGAAAAGCATTCTTTAAATATTAGTTGTTAGTTTTTGTTGTATGTGTGTGTGCGTGCAAATGTGTGCGTGTGTCTGTGTGCATATGTGTCGAGACATTTCTATCAGTGTGATTGGGATGCACACACAAATGCATGACTGTAGAAGAATGAAACAACAACAGTAACTTGCAGTTTCATCTGCACAATCTGCAACTTGCTGCCCGCACATCTAGGACTTGTGACTAGGGTTGGAACGATAATGGGGACGTTTCTGTACAACTTGGTATTTGTGTCACAGCTCCCGTCATATCATAAAAATAAGCTTTTCTGGTCATCTTAACATCATTTTGAAAGTAGAGAAAGTACAGCACCTAGCCTCTGCCTTGATTGGTATTTCTGTTCAGGATGTATCTCAATCCTACAGTTTTTCCTCGTCTTGCCAGCCTCCAGAGAGCTGCAGTTGTGATCAGGACACTGAAATCCTATTGGATTACTTTTCTAACACACACCGAACAGCATCATTTTAATAAGACATTTTAATATTATTATTATTATTGTTTTCACCATGTCAAATTTACACTACTCCTCTTTCATTCCTCTCTATGATCAGAAATGAATACCTGCAATGCAACGGATTGACATTGAATATCGTGCCAACCCCATTTACAACACCTAACTTCAGACTCACCTCTTCTCTCTTCTTATCAAGGAACCGCGTGTATCTGTTGCAGCTTGACTTTTGGTACTGTACCTACTGTAAGAAACTAGAGCCATGCACCCATCACCGCACACTGCAGCCTTTATCCCTCACTTCACTCTTATTGCTGTGTCCCAATGATGGTAACCTATACGGCTTCCTTTGCTTCAAACACACAAACCGATGGAAATACCGTCTCAGTGGTTCCCAACCTTAGGGTCGCCTGTGGGGTCGCCTGGAATTCAAATAGGGTCGCCTGGGAAAAAAAAGGAAAAAAAATCTCTTTTTACACGACACACAATTTAATACTACCGAAGATGATTAGGCTCACTTGCGTTTTTGTTTTTGTTTTTTAGTTCTGAGTTTAAAGCCCCAATCAGTAATTTTTTTAAAATGTTTTACTGTAATATAAGATATGTTTAGTCACAGGACATGGTAGATTGTCTTGTAATAGGGAGACTCTCGCCTTTATTTATCCCACACCGCCCTCCATTGGCCAGCCCTGGGACTAAGCAGTTTGTCTGCCACGTCCCGTGGCAAGATGCGCGCATGCGCTCTACAGCGGCAGCGTTGTGTTCCTGGAAACCAGGAAGTAACTCGATTCGGATTTGCTACGAAAATGATGTTTCACGGAACTATGGATTATTATTTCATCACGTGGTGAGTACCCGATGTCACAACATGTACATAGAGCTTTCTGGCGCTGTGTTTTGTTGACTTTGAACGGCGATATCGTTATCGATACTATTGCACACAGAGGGCACAGTTTCTCCAATAGCAAAACTTGGAAAAGTTGCTGAATGGGGCTTTAAAGTGATAATCTCTAAGATTTCAGTTTTGTTCTCATGAGTGACAACTATGGTGAATCGATGAGTGGTAATTGCAGGTGAGATCTAAACAGTGTTGCAGACATTACTAATGTCACTATATACTGTAGTAATGTAATGTAGTACTATAGTAATGTCACTATATACTGTAGTAATGTAATGTAGTACTATAGTAATGTCACTATATACTGTAGTAATGTAATGTAGTACTATAGTAATGTCACTATATACTGTAGTGCAAAGGCTTCCATCAATGGACCATAGCCTCAATCAACCTTGTGAGTGACTCTTATTTTTATTTAGATGAAAATCTTTGAGATTATAATAACTAATTAAATCAGGATTCTGAGAATAAAGTCGGAATTCTGACTTTAATCTCAGAATTAATTCCGAGTTAAGGTCCTTACACATCAAGAGCGATGCGAATATACGGCACGAAATTGCGATGCGAGTTTTGACCCACCTGTCAATCACAGCCACACGTCGGAAGTTAATTTCTGAAAAATCGACCGTGGTTCGAAAAAATGAACACCGCAATAACGCTCAACGAAACTTCGCCATTTGTATGCACGGTTGCAATGACTGATATAGGTTCGGAAAATATTATTGACGTGCGAATTAATCGCACGAAAAAACGCTCCCGATGCGTAAGGACCTTTACTGTCAGAATCTTGAGAAAAAAGTCAGAATGTTTAGATTAAAGTCTGAATTCTCAGATTGAAGTCAGAATTCTGCTGGAAAAAAGAAGCATATGATGTGACATCACTGACGATGCCACTGATGGTATTATCGATAGTGTACCGGAATTTGAATGTCTCGGGTCCCTGAATTTTTGTGACGTCGAAGTCACAAGCCAAAAAAGGTTGGGAACCCTCTGCCGTATATCAACACATTCATCAAGTCACCAGTAGAAAGAGAACAGAAGCTGAAAAGACGTTTTAGGAAAGAAGGACAATGTTTTACTACTTCCAGTAAGATTTGGGCAATCACAAAAATTCTTAGAAAGGTGTTATACTTTTCTAACTGAAAGTAGCATAAAACATAATGAGCTGGAATTTATTGGACGATCTTGGAGTGGGGTTGCTGGTTCCGGATCAATATGTCTTTCTTTATCACATTGAATGAAATAAGACTGAAGGATATTTGGATCCTAAATGAGCGGTTCCACTCTGAAGTGCTCGATAAAGACCGACTCTCGTCTCTTTCCTTGTATATTGGGACAGGGCCGATCCCCGCTGTTTCAGGGCCGATCCCCGCTGTTTCAGGGTCGTCCCCCGCTGGGCCTGTTTCAGGGTCGTCCCCCGCTGTGCCTGCGTGCTGTTAGTCTCTCTCTTGTCTCGCCCCTGTCCTCCCTCCAGGTTACGGGCTGGAAAAGGAGGAGCTGCTGTCCCCGGCCTCCCTGCAGTACAGCCTGCCCTCGCCGCTGGGCGCCGAGCCCTACTGGCAGGAAGTCTCCAGCCTGGATTGCGCCCCCATCGCCACCACCGAGGAAGACACCTTACTGGAGATGTCCGACGTGCAGGTGTGGCCGGCGGGCATCAGCCCCTCGCTGGTCACGGTGGAGGACTCGTCGCTGGACGGCAGCAGTCGAGCGGACGACTCGGAGGGGGCCACGCTCTCCCTGCCCTGCAGCCTGGGGCGGCCCGGCAGCTGCGCCAGTGGGGCCAGCGGCTCCATCATGGAGCTGGAGGAGGAGGAGGAGGAGGAGGATGGGGAGGACGGGGAGGTGGAGGAGGAGGAGGCGGCGACGTTACAGGAGCCGGGGAGCTCGCTGCAGGAGGAGAGGGACAGGGTGAGGGCCAGCGGGGCCGTGCCCAAGGTCAACCTGAACGGCCAGCTGGCTGGTCAGAGGTCGGACGGCAGGAGGGGGGAGGCCCATGCAGCAGCAGCAGGAGGAGGAGGAGGAGCAAAAGGAGGAGGTGCAGGTGGAGGCCTGGGTTCAGTGGAAGGGCTTTCTGTTGTTGCAGGCCAGCAGGTTTACGCCCAGCTGTGTGAGATCTCGGGACTGAGTCACGCTGCGGAGCACAACGGAGACAACAGGTACAGCCAGTGTCACTCAAGTCAAACCAGGCGCAGACTGCATAATCGGGCACGTCGGGCAAATGCCCGGTGGCCTGGCCTGCAAAAAAAAAAAAAAAAAAATTGTGCGCTTAGTCAGGCCACTCACTGAACAGCAGGCCAGGCGCCGCCTACTGGTTTTCTAGTGGTTTTATTACTTTATTAGTTAGTCTGAAGTAATAATTACACTTCAGGGTTAAAGTGGGTGCATCTGATTGTAAGATTGGACTCGGCCCAAATTGGGCTTCAAACGGCCCAAATCTGGCGTCAAACGGCCCAAATTGGGCTTCAAACGGCCTAAATTGGGCTTCAAACGGCCCAAATCTGGCTTCAAACGACCCAAATTGGGCTTCAAACGGCCCAAATCTGGCTTCAAACGGCCCAAATCTGGCTTCAAACGACCCAAATTGGGCTTCAAACGGCCCAAATTAACGGCCCAAATTGGGCTTCAAACGGCCCAAATTGGGCTTCAAACGGCCCAATTTTTTCCGCGCGCCCCGGCCCGTATCGGCCTGGCCTGCTTGGTATTTAATGCCCAGCCTGGATTATGATCCCAGTCCGCCCCTGAGTCAAACTGTGTTACAACACTGTGTGTTGTGATTCTACTGCCAGTAGTCACAATGCTCTTTATATGTGCTCTATCACTTTCTCTTGTCTCTCCTTGTTTCTCTTTCTCTGTCCTGTTTTTGTGTCTGTCTCCTTATTTGTGTCTCTATGACTCTCTGTGTGTGTGTGTGTGTGTGTGTGTGTCTCTCTCTCTCTCTCTCTCTCTCTCTCTCTCTCTCTCACTCACTATGGATGGGTATTGTGTCATATTTTCCAAACACTGGTGCTAAAACAGCACCAGTCCCTGAACCGAGTTTGTATGCCTCCGCCAGCGATAGCCATGACTGGAGGCATTTTTTTTCCGGGTTGTCCATGCGTCTGTATGTATGTACGTATGTACATGATCGTTAACGCGATATCTTAGGAACGCCTTGACAGAATTTCTTTAAATTTGGCTCACACGTCCACTTGAACTCAACGACGAACTGATGAGTTCCGAGGCTAGGGGGATGTGGGTGGTAGGAAGGGCCGTGGTGAGGGAAGGGGGGTGGGGCTAGGGGAAAGGGGCCGTAGCCAGAGCCGTGTAAGAAGAGTTGCGACATCTCCATTCACTCCAATGGACCAGTTTTTTACTCTCAAGAGTTCCAGGAAGTAAGGTCCTGGATTAAGCAGCACTGTCGAGTTGCAGCAAAATGGACAGTTTGTGTTGTACTCTGAAAGGGTGTTTCCCCCCTTGAATCAAATTGTACATTATCAGCTTTATTTTAGCATGCAAAAGTAGCGCGAGACCCATTCCTGGCTGTTCATTGACTAATGAGTCTCGCATTTTGGTCCTCCGCTGACGCCACTCTCTCTCTAGAGGACACTAGCCGTAGCTAGGCATAGGAAGGTCGGGGGAGTGGCTGGGGAGATGTGGGTGGTTTAGGGGTAGGGATTTTTTTTAAAGAGGATTTCATGTGGCCCGTTCCAAACAATAATGTTAGTGATGCATGCACTTTCGGAGCACCGGAGGGCGAATATTTCACTCAGCAGCTCAATGCAATTCGGTCCGTAAAGGTACCGGTACCATAGTGCTACTGGATTTCAGTACTCAACCATGAATATGAGGCCATTTACACCTGGCGTTCACATGCATTTTCTACCATCAGATTGTAATCAGATTGTGCTTGACCACATTAGCCTGATTCCATTTACACCTGGTGTTAACATGCGTTTTCTGCCATCAGACTGCAATCTGATTGCAATCTGATGGCAGAAATGGGTGTCCTCTCAATCCGCATAAAGTTGCTCTATCCAGATTGAGAGGACACATTGCATTTACACTTGTGTTCAATGTGTACACAATGCATCCCCGACCACCTCCGGAGGTGGTTTGGCCGATCAGATTGCAATCCTTCTTCAATGCGTTTTGGGGGTGTTTACACCTGTACTTTCAAGTGATAAAACACAATCTGATTGCAATCTGATCACAGAAAACACATGTTAACGCCAGGTGTAAATGGCCTCTCCGTTCTCTCTCCCTCTCATCTGTCACTCTCCTCTATGACTACAGTATGTTCTCTCTGTCTTTCTCTCTCTCTCTCTCTCTCTCTCTCTCTCTGGTTTCCAGGGTTGTGGGAGGCGGAGCGTTCCAACCCTACCTGCCAGACAAGGACTCCCTGCAGGGGTGGGGGGTGTCACCGGGACCCGGCCTGCGCGTGGCTCAGGAGGCTCTGCTGACTCCGGTGTGTGACACGGGTTACTCGCATGTGCTGCGAGGGCGCCTCCTGCAGGGCACGCAGCCCTTTGACAAGGGGCTGGGCTTCTCTCACCAGGAGGCGGGGCTACGTGCCTGGGAGCAGGAGCGGAGGCGGGGCCAGGTCAGGTTATCACGCCGACCACCCACCGCTTCCTGTGCCTGGAGGAGCAACTTCCTGTCATTTCTATTCTTTCTTTCTTGTGATGAGAAGAAAATGATTCACTATGATTTTTCATCAACAATGTCAGTCTTGCAAAAATAACAACCATCAAAATTGCTGATTTTGATGATGTCACAGAACATGACCAGAGAAATGTGTTGTTTGGTTTGATGCAACACATGGCCAAAGTAAAGTCTGCCATATCAAACTCATTTGTGCTTTTGTTTTACATGATTGACTGCAAAACAAAACATTGCATTACAAATAATATGAATTGCTGCAAAACAAAACATTGCATTAGTACAAATAATATGAATTGCTGCTAAACAAAACAATGCATTACAAATAATATGAATTGCTGTTTATATGTAAACTGTTATTTTGATACAGCGGGATGAGAAAGAGGAGTATGCTGCTGAGGAGCAGTTTGTGGATGAACACGGAAACGTCCTGACTAGAAAGGTGAGTATGTCATGTTTACAGTCAGATACACTCACTCACCAACATACAAACACAAATATGCATCAAACCATATCACACAAACGCAGCCAACCCAAGCAGACAGCAGTTCACTGACACACTCATGCAGCCTTGGGTAATGTCCCTCACACCAGCCAGTCTGGCAACAAAGCAGCTGTGATTTTTGAGAATTTTGAAGATTGTCCTTCCCAAATCAAATACTTTACATTTGAAAATGTGACGCCTACTTGCACAAAATGATTGATAGCACAAAATGAAGATAGATGATGTCATACTTTTGGAAGCACAAAGGAAAAGTAAGTTCTTGCTAAGCTAGCTTCTAAGCTAACACCTTTATAAACTGGCTCCACTCTATTATAGAGATATTAAATAATGATGTTTTTGTTCTCCCCCTCTCACAATGGATTGGAAGTATTTTGGGAATAGTCTCTTCCAATCCAATCTGCTGGTGAAATGGTAAATCGGGAACAGCTGGTGGGTTCTGGGATGCAGTAGCACTAGCCCACTGCGGCTGGCCGGTGGACAGAAAAGTTAGTTTCTTTCGCTGCTTTCCTTGTAGAGGCGACAGCAGTTAACTGGTCCAAGTCTTGTCTCCTTCCCTCCTCCCTCCCTCCTTGCTCCAGGTGGGGGTGGATGTGAGAAAGGGCACTCAGTCAGTCAAGCGCACCAGTCTGCGGAGAGTAAAACACTGAAACACACACACTACCCACCCAGTCCTCCAGGTACGGGACGCACACCAAGCACTCTGGCATCCCAGTGCTTGGATAGAGGCTTCTATGAGGATCTAGTGGACTCATAGCCTATAGTGTGAATGTGAACGAGCCGAGACGCTACTCAATTAGATCAATTAGGATCTGATATTTTATATACAACCCATTCTCTTGCTTTTTCACCTCATCTGTGGGTGAAAAAGGTCATGATATTGAGTTCTTAAGCTGTGGTTTATGTTTTGATTGAGGCTCTTTGTTTTTCCAGGAGCGGACATCCACTGCCAAACCATCGTCCACCAAAACAAAAACACAACCAGGACGCAGAGGAAAGTGAGGAGGGGATTGAGCGAGGAGAGGAAGACCGGAGACAAAGACTTAGAAGTGCAAACTACAAAATTACAAACACAAAAATCATCCTCAAAGTGACCATGGAGCACCACAAAAGAGAAGAAGAGGAGGGGGAAAAAAAGAGGAGTTCAAACTTGTAGTTTTGTAACATTTTTAAACTGAAAAAAAAAATCAACTACTAGACTAAGGCATGATGATTTTTTTCTACAAAAAAATAAATGCCAGAAAAAAAACAAGAGAAAAAAATAGGCAACAAAAAAGTGCTGTCAACTGTAATCGCATGATGACTGCTGGTGCATGCCCTTTGACCTTTTGAACTGTCATTATCTACAAACTGAAGGGGTACAAGGTGTGGGCCCGGCCCAAGATCGGGCCACGGGCCGAGTTCTGGACCTTATTCCCCCCAAATGGAGTTATTTGTGTCAGCAAGACGAGTCCGATAAACACTACAGCCAAAAAAGCAACAGTCTTTTTCCCCTCTGAGGATGGTTCTATATCCAGCTAAAGCCGACGCTGAGCCTACCGATGCTTCATCACCGGGACATTTCCCCCTATTATTCTCAATGTGATATATGCACTCTATGCTACGTCTCTATGCTACGTGGACATGTGTCAGTGTGTGTGTGTGTGCGTATGTGTGCGTGTTAACTCTTCTCTAACCGCATGTTGTCCCCCGCTTCTGGCTTGGCGCTGAGCCCGCCACCATGATTGGTCCGTGCCCCTGTGATGTCACGGCGTGCTCGGCGCTGGAATGAGAAAGCCCGCTGCGTGCTCCGCCCCTCTTTCTGCTCGTGAGTGTTCCGTCCGCGTGTGCCGATGATGTCTTTCCTTTTGTGAAACGCGCTGGCTTCCTGTACGGTTTCTTTGTGACGTGTCCACCTTGATTTGAAGCTTTGTTCCACTTTGGTAGGGAAGGGAACTGAATCCCACCACCCCCCCCTTGTGGTTGTCGGGGGGAAGTGTATTTCTCAGACACTGGGGAATGTTTTCTTTGGAAAGGGGTTGGTTGCTTGATAGCATTCTGCAGCAGCCAGTGGACTCTACAACATAAAGATACCCCCCCCCCCCCCCCAGGATGACAGGGGTGATGACCTTTTCTACCTTCTTCTGCTGTTTGACCTAGTAGCAACACGTCATGTTGATCCAGTAGCCACAGTCAATATGCAGTGAAATCATATGCCTCCACATCGCCATCTAGTGCTCCTCCATCTATTGTTTTAAGTCTTTTATGCTCTCTCGTTATCTGTTTGCAGTGGCTATAGCGCCTCCCTGTGGATTCCTGAGATGGGCCACATTTTGGTTTGTTCATTTGAAACCAAGTGAGTGACGTGTAGAGAACATGGAGAATCTTCTTCGTGTGGGGATACGTACGGCAGTTTGGAAGATCTCCTAGAAACAGTGTTGTTGGTGTGAATTAGCGGTACGGTGCTGTCAACGCGACGTGTTGCGATATAGGAACTCTGTTAGCGCGACGTGTTGCGATATAGGAACTCTGTCAACGCGACGTGTTGCGATATAGGAACTCTGTTAGCGCGACGTGTTGCGATATAGGAACTCTGTCAACGCGACGTGTTGCGATATAGAAACTCTGTCAACGCGACGTGTTGCGATATAGGAACTCTGTTAGCGTGACGTGTTGCGATATAGAAACTCTGTTAACGAGACGTGTTGCGATATAGGAACTCTGTCAACGCGACGTGTTGCGATATAGGAACTCTGTTAGCGCGACGTGTTGCGATATAGAAACTCTGTTAACGAGACGTGTTGCAATATAGGAACTCTGTCAACGCGACGTGTTGCGATATAGGAACTCTGTCAACGCGACGTGTTGCGATATAGGAACTCTGTCAATGCGACGTGTTGCGATATAGGAACTCTGTCAACGAGACGTGTTGCGATATAGGAACTCTGTTAACGAGACGTGTTGCGATATAGGAACTCTGTCAACGAGACGTGTTGCGATATAGGAACTCTGTCAACGAGACGTGTTGCGATATAGGAACTCTGTTAACGAGACGCGTTGCGATATAGGAACTCTGTCAATGCGACGTGTTGCGATATAGGAACTCTGTTAACGAGACGCGTTGCGATATAGGAACTCTGTCAACGAGACGTGTTGCGATATAGGAACTCTGTCAACGAGACGTGTTGCGATATAGGAACTCTGTCAATGCGACGTGTTGCGATATAGGAACTCTCAACGAGACGTGTTGCGATATAGGAACTCTGTTAGCGTGACGTGTTGCGATATAGGAACTCTGTTAGCGCGACGTGTTGCGATATAGGAACTCTGTTAGCGCGACCTGTTGCGATATAGGAACTCTGTTAACGCGACGTGTTGCGATATAGGAACTCTGTTAGCGTGACGTGTTGCGATATAGGAACTCTGTTAGCGCGATGTGTTGCGATATAGGAACTCTGTTAGCGCGACGTGTTGCGATATAGGAACTCTGTTAGCGTGACGTGTTGCGATATAGGAACTCTGTTAGCGCGACGTGTTGCGATATAGGAACTCTGTTAACGCGACGTGTTGCGATATATGAATTCTGTTAACGCGACGTGTTGCGATATAGGAACTCTGTTAGCGCGATATGTTGCGATATAGGAACTCTGTTAGCGCGACGTGTTGCGATATAGGAACTCTGTTAACGCGATGTGTTGCGATATAGGAACTCTGCAGTAAAAGACAGACAGGATTATAGCACTGTGACCGTCTTAACGCTGACCCCAGACTCGTGAATTGTGAAGAGACACAAACATTCACATAAACCAACAAAAATCGCATGCATGTCCGCAAACAAGCACATATCCACACACACACAGACATACACATATGCAAACACGCACAAACATAAACATGTACAAACAAGCACATATCCACACACACAGACACGCACATATGCAAACACGCACGAACATAAACACGTACACACAAGCACATATGCAAACACACACAAACATAAACACGTACACACACAAGCACATATGCAAACGGACACAAATATAAACACGTACACACACAAGCACATACGCAAACACACACAAATATAAACACGTACACACACAAGCACATATGCAAACACACACAAATATAAACACGTACACACACAAGCACATATGCAAACACACACAAATATAAACACGTACACACACAAGCACATATGCAAACACACACAAATATAAACACGTACACACACAAACATAAACACGTACACACACAAGCACATATGCAAACACACACATACATAAACACGTACAGTACATAAATAACGACTGGTCAGACTGGTTGTTTTTTGTGTCTGCCACAGCAATAATACTGAACAAAAAGAACAGAAGAATGTATTGTGTTTGATGTGTATCTAAAGGATTGGTACAGATTTATGAAAGGTGTTAACGTCAGGCCAGTATTTTCAACTTAACTCTATCTGGACTAGAAGCATTTGAGCGAATTAGAGCAGAGACAGTGCCACTCTATGGCAGGGAGTGGTAATACAAGATCAGGCGACCCAGTTGTAGCAGTGTGGGCCAGTAAAAAGACTGATAGGGATGGTTCTGTTGTTCAGAACTTAACGTAGCAAAAATATAAGCCAGGATAATGTGAACTTCATACAGCGAAAAACCTACGAGTGAGTCTTGCTGCTGCCGGTGGGGAACCACAGAACTGCAGTTTTGGTGTTTGCCTTTTTCTTGCCGTCATTGAAGGTTTGCATCATCATTAGTACATTTGAGTGAGTTCCGTGTCCCTCTGACCGCTGCTACAAGCAAAAAAGAAAAGTCTCGTTCTCTTCACAAAACTTGTACTTTTCGCAGGTGTGTTTTTTGTCCGACAACAGCACTACAAAACGGTCATACAGTACCATAGTAGCAGACACGATTTATCCCATGAGTACTGTATGCTACTGTAGCTCCAGTGAGTGACACACTGAATGAATGAATGAATGAACTAGTTGCACATCACACATTCACAAAGTCATGCGTATTTCCTGCCCAGTCCGCAGTACACACGAGAGCCTCATCTGGGATGCTACACGTTGATGACATATCACTTACTTTCCACTTTCTTAACTCCACTCAGGTTTCAGTTGTGCTCTGTCAGGATCCAAGCTTTGCCCTCTTATCTTTTTTATTTCTTTATTATTTTTCAGTCCCGCTCTTAAAAGGAGTTTGGGACCCAACGTGACGCTTCAGAGAAAAGTCTTTGGTTGTTGGGGTCAACTTGCGTGGGGTGGGGACGCACGGGTGATTGTGTGTCTGATTGTGTGTGTATATGTGCATGGTTGTGTGTGTGTGTGTGTGGTGGGGAGCTCTTTCATTTCTTAAGTAGACCAAAAAGGATGCAGGGTACCATGAGTTCAGTAGCCATGGCGACGCCCTGTCGGAGCAGTTCTGTGTGGAGAGCTGTCCTCTTCGTTGGTTCACCACTGGGGAGGGAAAGTGACGTCTGACGCCTCTGCTGGTTGTATTCATCCAAAGAAAATAACAATTTTGCCATTGGTGAAAATAATAATCATAATAATCTTGTGAACACTTGTATGAACTTTTTTTTTATAATGAAATTGGAATCAATGTTTAATTCAAAACACTGTATGGAGAAGCCACGCCTTTTCACTGAGCTCTGTAAACGCAGGGGTGGCTGTGTTTCAGGAGGTAGAGCGGGTCGTCCAACAATCAGAAGCTTGGTGGTTCGATCCCCCGGCTCCTCCAGTCCGCATGTCGAAGACACTGAACCCCAAATTGCTCCCGATGGCTGTGCCAGCACCCTGCGTGGCAGCTGGATGCCCTCGATGTGTGAATGTAGGCACATTGTAAAGCGCTTTGGATAAAAGCGCTATATAAATGCAATCCATTTACCATTTAGCTTTGAACACACCCACCAGAGGGCGACATAATGACTTTCTCTCCTTATATACTGTAATTACAGTTGGCCTATATATGAATTCCAGGTGAGGTGATTGATTCAATTTACTGCTTTTGGATGATAGTTTTTTTGTTTTGTTTTGTTTGGAGGGGGGGGGGGGGTGTTCTCAATCAGCAAACTGATTCTCACTTCACTGATTCTATTCGTTGGTCAATCTCCAAAGAGGTTGAATGTAGGCCTGCACAGAAAATCAATTGTGTCCTGTGTTAACTCTGTGTTTGATTACTCATCCCTGTGTGTAGCAGGGCAATGAAAAGACTTGATGACATGTAAAGGGAATATAATATAGTATTTATTGACACTTGGCCACTGAGTGGAAAAAATGAAAATGGTTTACTGTACATTATGCTTGATGAAATGGTTTACTGTACATTATGCTTGATGAATAGTCTTAAGTTATGGGAGTTTTCTGTGAGCCTCTTCTGCACTAGGACAAATGTAGACCCCACCGTGTGTGATTCTGTGTGTGTGTGTGTGTGTGTGTGTGTGCGCGTGCGTGTGTGCGTTTCAAAAACGAGTTGTGTCGGGGGGGGGGGGGGGGAGGGGAGAAGGTTTTCAAAAGTGACGCGAGAGGACATTTAACCTACGATGATGTATTTTAAAGAGTATTGTAAAATTTTAACTGTGGCGAAGAATAGAGATCACCTATACTCCTTTAGAATGGATACATGACAATGTAAACGCAATATCATATTACTCTATCCTAAGGAATGCAACTGCACACATGCACAAGAAAAGATGTTTTTATGAAAATATATGTATAAATATATGACAAAATCTATTTAATTAGAATGCTATGCACCCTCATAGAGTTGTTCTGGATGTTCTTTAAGCGTTATATAGACTAGGCAAACGCCCACATCACGGGGAATGTAGAGGCTTTGTAGGTACTGCCACTTGTTTTTGTTTCTTTTGTATCGTCCTGGAGAGGAAAAACAAAACGTGAATTATGTAAAACAAGCCTTTCAATCATGAAGATATGTATAGATCATCTTTACCCTGTACACCAGCTCAAACCATTTACAAGAGTTAATAAACAAACATGTGACATAAATGCAGCCTGTTCTTTGGTGAAAGTAAAATGTGTGATTTTATTGTGTTTATTGCTTTCTGTTACAGCATTCCGAGAGTGAAGTTGCTCAGTAGTGACTGTAGGAACCTGGGAACCCGTCGGTTAAACAAAAAAGAGACGAAAGTCTGTCTCGAGAGATTATGACTGTAGTGACCTTATAGCATAGTGTTGTTGTTTTTTTGTTATTACATACAGAAAAACAACAATAAACAATATTAATACATACAGTGATTTACATTTATTTTGGGATTGTCTGGAAGTTGCATTATTTTGGATTGAAATTGAAGAATGGATTTCTGTTTACAGCACACATTCTATAGCTGTCCTCTAACCATAATGTTTGGGGATTTAAGGGATGATGAAGGAAAAGACCTGAATAATATTGTAACTATGATGGGGAAAGCATATATATTTAAAGCTACGAAAAGACACCAACTAGATATTGAACTTTTAAAACATTTCTAAAATTTCAGTGGATTCTTGAAAGGGATATTAATAAAAATAAAAAACTGAATTTAATTTATGAACGTGGGTGGGAAACTTTGAGTCGGGGTGAGGGTTGGAGTTAGATGGACATAGGCTGAGGAAATGTTTTGTATTTCATAGTTTTGTTTTTGTTTTTTGGATTTAAACTTTTGTTTACTTTAATGTATCAGTTTTCTGCTGTATAAGCAATAACTTTTTCTTGATATGTATGTTTCTGTCTTTTTCCCTTTCCTGTGTCTGAGCTGTTTGTTTTGTTCATGTGTTGTTGGAATGAAAATGAAAAATGTATAATAAAAAAAAAAAAAAAAAAATATATATATATATATATATATATATATATATATATATATATATATATATATATATATATATATATATATTAATAATAATTAAAAAAAAAAAGTCCAGTCCACACCCCAGCATTAACAGCCCATTCATTAACACACCAACTGCTCACTTGGAATGTACACATGTATTTTTGCACCACGTGGTAAAGGTTTAACCCTTATGTAATTACCACAGGTTTATTCTTAGAATTGGGCCATGACCTATAAAGCCGGAAAAACTACAACTTCCCCTGTTACACCGCCTCGCCTCGCCTCCCCTCCCCCACTCTCAGCCAATCACAGCTGCCCGTCCCACGTGTTGTTGTTTTTTTACGGAAGGCTGTGTGGTTGTTTTGGAGCAGCTCTCACACCACGTGGAGCCCCCTCAAGGTAAAGTGCTGGAGAAAACAAGAACCCGAATGACTACACTTTGCTGGGACTACAACTTTTTTTTTGTAACACAAAACCACTTTCCTAGTCTGTCCAGTCCTCCACCGTCCTGTTAAAGAGAGATGTCCGCGGGAAGTCAGACCACAAGAAGCCGGGAGATCCCGGCCACCAGACGGGTCATCATCCACGATGCTGCCCTGATGCCCCGGGATTACTCCACTACGCCCGGCGGCACCCTGTTCAGCACCACGCCAGGAGGTACAGTAAGGACGTGTCTGTGTGGGGCGGGAGGTGGAGAGGGGAAAGAATCAACAAATCAAGGACAAGGAATAGTCTAGACCCGTCTGTCTGTAGCTGCCATGACAATAGCGAGTCAATGCAGAGAGGAACGAGCAGACTGTGTAGTAGAAGATGAGAAACCTGAAGCAGATAAGCAGCCAAGGATGGCGAGGCGTTCTCATGAAAGGTAATGTGGTTTATAGCCCTTCTATTCATATTCAGCCGCGTTCTGTTGGCCAGCATGCTGCTGCAAACAGAAACAGGACGATCAAACCTCTTCAACAGGGAGTAGATTCAAAGTTTACGTTGGTTATCTTATTCTTGAAGTTGGACTTGTATATAGAAACTGAGACAAATACAAATGGTCTGCATTTTATTTTACAAGACAAGATTTTACAAGACCGTGGTTAATGGAAAATTGGTTGAGAATTATTATTTGTATTATTATTATTATTATTATTGAATCAATTGTTGATTGATCACAAACTAAAAGCGATTAAAAAAAAACAGTTTCCAATGTGGTTTCTTCGACCACACTAGCAAAAACACTGCACTGCCTATCGATCACTGCAGAATCTTAGTTTTTATAGCATACAATTTAAACAATGTTATTGAGGAATCCTGCTTGTAGTTTGTGTGATAGCCTGATTATCCTTTGCGTCTTTCTAAGCTCCCAAACACATTGTGTCTATTCCCACAGTGTCACAAGCGCTTTATGGCAACTTCTTATCAATGCACACTGATTGGTAGGCTTGTAGGCTATGGGCTGCACTTCTACATAGCTGAAATCAGAAAACAGTACATAGACATTACATAGACATAGACATAGTACATTCTCTACCATCGTTGGTACTTTTTAATGTTTGTTTTTAATTTAGTTTTTAAATTAGAGTAGGCTATTTTTATTTATTTATGCTGTTTTTAAAAAGCTCTTTAGCATGTGCAATAATTTCCCTAAAGCACTTTATTTTTAATTTACTACCTTTATTGTCGGTTGTCAGTACTTCTCTTGAAATTGCACTATTTGTGGGCTAGATGCAATCGTCATTTCGTTTCTGCGTACCTTGTGTATTGCTTTAATGACAATAAAGCTGAACTTGAACTTGACTTGAGACCTACATGATCAATATCCAGAATCAGATCCCCTCAGTCTGGATTGTTCATAAACCTACAATGAGCATCTGTATGGTCAGATATCCTGTAGGCCTATTCCCCGTCAGGTCCTATTTATAGGTGTGTTTCTTGTAATTACAGCAGGCTGCCACAGCATGTTGACTAGTAGATGTGGGCTACACTGAGTCCTATAACTGACACTGTTGTATTATCAATAAGAAGTGAAGCTATATTAAGTACTTTTATAACACATTTTTCAATGGACATAATATGCAAATACTGTAAGTATTTAACAGTAACAGGTCGCACTTGTAAATTAGACTTCGGTCTCAATGTGATTTTACCTGTTTAAATAAAGGCTAAAAAAATAAATAAATAAAAAGTAGATCCCTGGCATTTCATCTACCAACCTTCCAGCTCTCGACAGAAAACGCATTCATTGCATTTTATTTCTGGAGGGGTTAACCCAGTGCATGTGTCACGTATTAATTTGAAGATGTAAAGAGATATAGTAATTCTGGGGTAAATAAATAATGAGAATATAGGAAACATTCATTTGAACCAGAACATAATTAATTCTTTTGGAGACAGTTTTATTCAGCCATCGTGGAAACAAAACACTACGGATCATGTTAACGGAGCTCATCAGCCACCATCCACCATCCTGGCTCATAGGAATCCCTTCTTTGGTCACCTGTGACCTTGGGCAGTAGAGTAGCCAGGGTTGCCAGGCTACTGAGTAACCCAGGTGGTGGAATCCTGCTGCCTCACTGAACAGTCAACAGTTGCACAGGGGGGTGTTGTAGGAAAGTTGGTGCAGAGTGCAGCTGTCCACTTGTTTTTCCACTGCAGGGTGCCATGTGAAATGAAATGAAAATTTACAATGAATTGTCTCCTTTTTTGTCTCCATCTCTGTGTGAAATCCCACTGGACTTCACGCCTCCACCCAGGAACCAGGATCATCTACGACAGGAAGTTCCTCCTGCAGTGTCGGACGTCCCCTCTGGCGTGCACCCCCCCCAGCCTGCCCGACATCCCAGGAGTCACCAGGGCGCTAAGAGCCGACTGCTCCACCCTGCCTGACACAGCCTGCCCCGAACACACGCCCAGCAACACCAACCACAGCCCGCTGACGGAGGAGAGCGTAGGTAAGGGCTGGTCCACAGGAGAGCGTAGGTAAGGGCTGGTCCACAGGAGAGCGTAGGTAAGGGCTGGTCCACAGGAGAGAGTAGGTAAGGGCTGGTCCACAGGAGAGCGTAGGTAAGGGCTGGTCCACAGGAGAGCGTAGGTAAGGGCTGGTCCACAGGAGAGCATAGGTAAGGGCTGGTCCGCTCTCATTCAACACGTCCAGATAGGATGGTTTGTAAGGACCCTTGGCGTCTCTGCACCCAGGAGAAAGGCACGCTTTCTCATCAGAAATCCACGTTGCAGGCGAGCCGACTGCTTAATGCAGTGGTTCCCAAACTGGGGGTGCGCATACCCCTAGGGGTATGTGGAGGTACTACACGGGCGGTACTTGAGAGAAATGGGAAAATGTACAAATAAATGATGAGAATAAATGAATGAAATGAAACCTTAAAATAAATCTGCTCGGGAGGCACTAATTGCACCTCTTTTAAGCCATAATTCTTATTCTGTAATTTTGTAAAGGTGGGTTATCATCATTCATTCATTGGATCATATTATGTGTAGTTTTTTGTCACAGTTTTGTAAGCAAAATGTAGTCGGGTGAAGGGGTACTTGGATTCAGAAAGCAGGGAAACGGGGTACCGAAGCCAAAAGAAATTGAGAGCCACAGGCTTAATGTAAGCACAGTCTCAGGTTGAGGAAGGTGGCTGCCGCCTAAAGGTGTAGGGGACCGATTAGCTGACCTGTAGCATCCCTGTCTTGCAAGTGAGAGAGCGCGCGTTCGATTCCCGAGCGAGGCATGCACGTTTTTACTTTCGGGTTTTAACTCAACAGAATGTGAGTTTAACCAGGCTAGACTCAAACTATGCCATGTTGTGTCCTTGAATCTGAGTGAATTTTTTATCCCTGGAAAGTCCTTGATTTCAATGTTTATGAAGGTGTGGGAACCCTGCATAGAGGAGCTTACCCGTGCTCCAAAGTGCATAGCATTCTGGGATTGCAGACCAGAGAGAGAGAGTGTGAGAGAGAGAGACAGTGTGGGTGTGCATATGTGTCCCCCCTACTCAACTGTATTATGAGACAGTGTGGCTGTGCATATGTGTCCCCCCTACTCAACTGTATTATGAGACAGTGTGGGTGTGCATATGTGTCCCCCCTACTCAACTGTATTATGAGACAGTGTGGGTGTGCATATGTGTCCCCCCTACTCAACTGTATTATATATGTGTCCCCCCTACTCAACTGTATTATTTTGTTTCCCTAGGAGAGGATGCCCAGTTTGAGATGGACATTTGAAGCGTATTCTCGTGAAGATGAACGTGATTCCGGCCGTTGTGTCTGTGGTGGTGTGAAAAGCACATCAGTGAAAAGGAAGCGCCTACTCTTAGTAAGCTATGTCATCTCTGCTCTCAGGGTTTTGAAAACAACACAGTATTTTATTATTTTTTTGTACCGTTACACATGTTTGATTGATTCAGTTTGCTTACAAATGTGTCTGGTGTAACTGAAGCATGACATTAAAAGAAAATATTTCTTATGTGGCTATAAACTGTTGAAAAAAAATTACAGTTAAAATGCCATTTGTATTTTATGTAATTTGATGACTATAAACACTGTGTGCATGAGTAGAATCTGCAGTGTTGTCACAAGAAAATCAAAGATATTTTCAAATAAATTATTGCGAGTCATGAAGAAAACGTTATTTTCTTGTCCAGATGTATTGTGTAAAGTCCCAATATACTGTACGTCAGTTTTATTTTAGAAAACAGTTAAGTCCAATTGAAGTATTCTATGATTCATCTCTGCTCTTAGTATAATACATCGGAGGAGACTTTTGCCTTTCATAAAGAATAAACATTAGTATTGAAACGTGTTTTCTCTGCTGAGTGCGATATTCAAATAGAAATCCACTCTGCACTTTCCTCCAGCCAGTATCCTTCTCTTTTGGGGAGAGAAGCTTTATTTGGAGTTTGACCGATTGTGTTTCTATACACTGCAATGTGATGGACACATTGCCTTGAACAATCTGTACTTTTGTACATCAACAAAGCAAGAAAACTATCTGCTATTTATTTATTGTGAAAATAAATAGTTCCCACAATCATGTGGGCAAAGGGGAGGACGAAAGATCAAGGCAAGGGACATTTTGTGTATGTGAGAAAGAGTATTCGTGTGTGTGTCTGTGTATGTGTTATTTTAGTTGTATTTTATTCAAACTATTCTGTACTATCTACACTTTCAGCCATGTGATGGAGGGGCCAATCATTGTGTTTTGTGGCATGTGAGGCTGTCATCACATCACAGAGCAGAACTAAATCAAAATGATAAAAATGGACAAGCATGAAACCTTGCACCAAGATATGAATTTAAGAATAATAAATTTTATTACATAGTAATAAACATACACGCTCAATTTGACACAAACTTTGCAGGAAGGTTATTATATACAGTCAATGGTTAAAGCTCTTGCACCATTACAATTACATTACAAAGTATGGAGTCTTCAGGCAAAAAGTACAGTGACGTCTTGTGTGCAACATTCTGTGAATCTCCTCTAGTGCTTTAGTATATCTTGTATACAGTAGTAGATCCAGTGGCTAAAGTGTTTTAATTTTGTCAACCAAGGAGCAAGTCACCTATGTCCTCCCAAAAGTACCATAATTTTTTTAATGTCTTCCTGTCAATCATTTTAGAGTAGGTGTAACTTTTTCCAAATATATGGATACCTGATTTTGGAATCAGGTGCATTTAAAGAACCACGTCCAGCATAGTTCCTTCTTTCAGTCCACCGTCAGAGCAGTGACCTGTGTTCCAGTGTCAAACTGGACTGTGTAAAGTGCCAGTGGACGTCCATCCATTGTTGCCTCTGATTGGCTCAGTGACTACAGTCCAGTGTTCATAACATAAGGCCATTGGCCTAAGAGGGCCTGTTGCTCAGTGGCAGCCACACTCCTCCACCGCCATGTCCTCGTGATGCCTCATAACCATCTCTCCGTTCTCGTAGTACAGCATGGAGAGAGGTGCCAGGCGCGTCGGCACGCACGACGGACACGGCACCCGGTCTGGGTGGTGAAGCTTCAGCAGGCTCTGGAGAGAGAGAACGAGAGAAAAAAGAGTGATGGGTTAGAGTCAATCTATGCAAATTGGGTAGGAATCAGAATATTATTTTTTTTATCAGTAAATACAATCGAGGGATTTGTCTGGCTTGACGTGCAGAGATTCAGTCTTACCTGCATGTATGCGTGGTTTGTTGGGGTGAAGGTCTCGTCGACTGGTTTGGGACAGCTCCCTTCACAGCGGTAGGCATTGTATCGTTTGGGATAAACAATCCAGTCGCTCCATCCAATGTGCTCAAAGTCCACCCACATGTCCACTCGCCTGCACAAGGGGCCCTTCCTCTCTGCGTGCACGCCGGCAGGGGCCGCCCGCACCACGCTGCCTCTCTGCTGCCTCTGGTGGTGCCTCTTGGCCCTGCGACTCCTCGTCCTGGCGTGGGGGCCAGCTGCCCCTCCTCGCTCCCTGTCCAGCGTGACGTATTTGGAGCGCTCCGCTGTGCGGATGAGTGTCGAGGCTCGCAGGCCGTCGGGGCTCTGGGTGTGCTTCGAGAAGACCACCATCATGACCCGGTCGGCCGTAGGGTGCTGAACTCTCTCCTCCTCCTCCTGGCCCTGCTGGACCTCCTCCTCCTGGCCCTGCTGAACTCTCTCCTCCTCCTCCTGGCCCTGCTGGACCTCCTCAGGGCCGCCGGGTGCGGAGGAGTGCTCCTGCTGCAGCCAGCGACGGAACATCTCTGTCGTGTTGAACACCTTCCAGGAGGAGGGGGACACCAGAGCGCTGGGTTGGGCGTCCAGGCTGCCGAGGAACAGCCTGGTCTCGTGGCACTCCTCGCCGGAGCACTGGCCTCTCTGGGAGTGGTAGATGTCCACGGAGGCTCGGGGAGACTCCGTGAAGGCAGGCAGGCGGATGCGAAGTTCGGACCGCTGGACGTTGTCTTTTGCAGACATGGAGGACAAGTCAAAGGTGACGGACCACCTCCCACCAATCTGTTGGCAACCTATAGGAGATAAGATAGACGAAACAAGTCAGTTAGGATACATGCTTGTCCCCAAAGCCTGGTGTTTTTGACATGTGATGAGGGACCAGGTATAACAATAATATAATAATATTAATTAATTAATATTAATATAAATAACAATGTTATCTCACTTTGCTTTGCTCTTGAGCCTGTGCCTGCTATAGCCTACACACTGGGAGATGGCCTACTCACTATGCTCATAGAGGGCCTATTCTAAAATACATGTAAGCATTTCAAGTTCTCCAACAGCAGGAGGTGCTGAAGTGCAAGAGCTACTAAGGTATAGAGTTCATAGTCAAATGAAATCCTTATCAAATGTATTATAGGCTTACCGTAGGTCTATTTCGATAAATATCTAGCCTATACAAATATTGTTTTCTTCCAAATAATAGGCAGACAGACTAATATAACCATTGCCATTTAACCAAACTTGTTTAAAAGGCACATTTGTAGACCTGCTATCTTAAACATTCTTAAAACATAATAAAAGTGTTTAATTTATTGTTGTACTTTACAAATCAATCTCTCTCTCTCTCACTCACACACACACACTCACTCTCTCTCGCCACAAAGTTGAATTGTTTAATTGACTTACTTTTAGCGACGAGGCTGGTCACGGAGTCGGAGTGATGCAGACGCGGGTTGTCCTCGCTCGGGGTCCGGCCGGAGCTGACAGCCGGTGTCCTGGCCCGGTCCTCGGCCAGCAGGGTCCGGTAGAGGTGCATCATGTAGAGCGACAGCCTGCTGGACTGCTGCTGCTGCTGCTGCTGCATGGCGCGTCTGGAGCCGCCAGGGGGCCGCGCAAGACCAGCCATCCCGAGGCGCAGCGCGTCCTCCTGGCGCATCCGAGGGAACGACCCTGCGCCAAGAACCCGAACCAAATCCACCAGAAGGAGCAGCAGCGCACATGAGAAACCCAGAGTTAGTCCCTTCATAATTCCGAGTTGGTAGGCGGGTACAGGTAGATCCAAATCAGCGATGTTCAATAATTAAACTATAATAAGTCTATGAGAGACGCAGCTGAGGTCCTTCTCTGTAGCCTCTCTGTTTGAGACTGAGGTGAGATGCTGGGATGCTGGGGGTTATAATCGCTTCTGCTGTGTTTGAAGACTTCTGCCAAGCCATCAGCTTGTTGAAGGCCGTGTGTGATCCACGTTGTGTATCGAAACCACTCGCTCTTTGTAGTGACCGAGGAGGTGTGAACTACTCCAACGCTTCTCCACTGATTGTTGTTGTTGTGTATATTAGAAGATCACTTTGATACGCAGGCTTGACAATAATATTAGTTAAGGAGATTATAAGATGGACACATGCGCTGTGATTAATGGGGAACCAACGCGGGAGTTAATCACGATTCGCTTTCTGTTGTGACCTGTCATGAGCCCTGTTAGGCCTGGTTTAACGGAGCTGCATAGACCTAATAATAATAAAATAATCTATCACATTTTCACTTTGTAATGGCCCGGCTATAATGGACAACATTTCACACATCTCATATACAGAAACAATGTTGCTGCTGCTTAATTATAGGTTAATATGACACATTTATTGTGTGGCAATAAATCTTTAAACTAGGAGTGCTCTCCTTTTCGTTTTTTTTTTATTAGACTTTGTTTTGGGGGATCCAGCACCCAGTTTACATAGCCTGCTATAAAGTAAGGAGTTGAGCGCTCCATCTTTGATTTTCTAATTCCTGGTTCCCATTTTTGAGATTGCAAGCATATGAAACCTTGCCTGTAGCTCTAAATGCTATATCGTATCCTAATTTGCTATAAGTCCTAACAACTGACAGTCTAATCATACATGTACATGTAGGCTATAGCCCTACTCAAAAGTTCAGTTTAATGTTCTACAATTAAATGCGAATATTGTAAATTGTCAACAAAAATGCAGTTGCTACTGTAGGCTATTATAGGCTTGACTTGTAGTTGTATGTATGGCTATAGTAAGTTAAATATTGTTTAAGGTAGATCGTTTTGTCTGTAGGGCAGTTGTAGGGCAGGCTATTTATCAAATTTGACCAAAAATAATAGTGAGTCTGTAAATAATAAATTGAACTGGAAGAAGTTTCCATTTCATCAAAAGTTCAAAGCCACATCAAGGAAAATGGTTGTTAGGACATTTTCTTTAATGAGGCTACATCTACCAGGACAACTCTCTGATGTGGAAATGAAGTCAATGGCATCAATTAAATTCCCATATAGGAGCATATAGCCTACACACTTTTAACTGCCGTTCAAACTTTTGGTGTGTTTGAAACACTACAAATGATAATAAATAAATACATACATACATACATACATACATACTGTACACATCTATACTCGCTCTGGTGGCAAACCATGTTTCCCCTCGGGGATTAAGAATAAACACCATACCATACCATACCATACATACTGTACATAACTAAATTAATAGCCCAAATAAATAACTACATACTCAAATAAATAAAACAGCCTTTTAGGCCTATCTGAAACTTGAAATGACACCCAGATGAAAGTAGAGTATAAAAGTGTCATGAGTCATGGGTCTAATATATGATAACAATAACATCTAACAGGAGCTCTTCTGAACACATTCACACGTCACCCATGCAGAAGAAAGTGCAGCAAACTACAAAGCCTGGACTCTTTTTGATGAAGACGAGTTGTGAAAATATCAAAAGCTTCAGAGAATGTGCAGTCCTTTCAGAGTTCTTTATTGTGACATCATCAGAGGATGTGCAGTCCTTTCAGAGTTCTTTATTGTGACATCATCAGAGGATGTGCAGTCCTTTCAGAGTTCTTTATTGTGACATCATCAGAGGATGTGCAGTCCTTTCAGAGTTCTTTATTGTGACATCATCAGAGGATGTGCAGTCCTTTCAGAGTTCTTTATTGTGACATCATCAGAGGATGTGCAGTCCTTTCAGAGTTCTTTATTGTGACATCATCAGAGGATGTGCAGTCCTTTCAGAGTTCTTTATTGTGACATCATCAGAGGATGTGCAGTCCTTTCAGAGTTCTTTATTGTGACATCATCAGAGGATGTGCAGTCCTTTCAGAGTTCTTTATTGTGACATCATCAGAGGATGTGCAGTCCTTTCAGAGTTCTTTATTGTGACATCATCAAACAAGCTTTTTTTTTCATTTGAACTCCAAAGTTGTGCTCTTTTTTGATTTGATTGGAATGAAAGTAGCCCATTCTTGGAGAAAACAAAGATGCTGGACTAATTCATCAGCCAGATTTGACCAAATCACTTTATTAATAATCTGTTTCTGTAAGACAGCGTCTAACAAAACATCATTTTAGACAAATGACACAAAGACACACAAGTATAAAGTATAAAGTAGGCTAGTTGCACCAGCTCATCTATCCTGGAAATCATTCTTTGCTAATCCACTTTGATTGTGCAAAAATGCCAAGCCTTTATGGACCAATCAAAACAGTATTATCACAATCTTTTCCACACTAACAATATTGATTTACTTTATCAATGCAGTTGATTAGTTTTGTGACATTAATAACTGTGCCAAATTGAAGACTGCACCTTCAACATATTGCACTTGAACTGCATCCTCAAAGTGTATTAATCCCCATGATCCAGCAGGGGTCGATATGAGCCAACCGTTTGTTATGACAGGCCCATTTCACATCAAGCGTTTTGAGGTGGTAAAGCAGGAAGTACCTGGAATGGAACCACCATTAATGGTATTGACACCTGCTTTACCTCCTGCTTACCACCTCAACACGATTGCTGTGAAATGGGTCAATTGATTAAGTCTCCTCAGTCACCATGATCCTGTGTGTGTGTGTGTGTGTGTGTGTGTGTGTGTGTGTGTGTGTGTGTGTGTGTGTGTGTGTGTGTGTGTGTGTGTGTGTGTGTGTGTGCGTGCGTGCGTGCGTGCGTGCGTGTGTGATGGACAAAAATATAAAAAAAAATATCGTTACTAAAAACACAATTGTATTTATTATTTCACTGTAGTTTCACTCACTCCAAAATCTAAACAAACACACACACTTAGTTACACATACACTTGTATACATACACACACACTTGTTCGTCCATCATAGTTGATGATGACCATGGCACGTCTCATTTTGTTGTGTTTTGCTGAGTGTGCAGATTACTATACAGACCAATGTGAGCCCAGAATTCTGTGTGGCACACTGGACAGGTCAGGGAGGATGCAGAGCTCTGAGGTGCAGCCACACTGGACAGGTCAGGGAGGATGCAGAGCTCTGAGGTGCAGCCACACTGGACAGGTCAGGGAGGATGTAGAGTTCTGAGGTGCAGCCACACTGGACAGGTCAGGGAGGATGCAGAGCTCTGAGGTGCAGCCACACTGGACAGGTCAGGGAGGATGTAGAGCTCTGAGGTGCAGCCACACTGGACAGGTCAGGGAGGATGTAGAGCTCTGAGGTGCAGCCACACGTCCCTCCTTGGCAGATTTGCGCTGCTGCCTCTTCAATATGACACACAAGCTTCTCCTGCCCTCACATGTGAGGACCGCACCATCCTGGACTTTTCCTCTCCAGGCAGGTCGGTCCTCCAGTGCCTCATGTAGTTTCCTCCGTCACTCAGAGCCTCACAACACCCGTCCATGTGAAAGGCTGTGAATGGGTCAGACAGATCAGATGGATGCTGGAGAGCTGGTCACCATAGCGACATACAGGGGATGCAACAAGGTCTGTGGGCCTAATGGCAATTACCTGATCAAAGGCCTGCTGCAATACAGGAATACAGAGGGCCCACAGCTGCCAGCCGCTACACGCACGCACGTGATGGCAGCGCTACACGCACGCACGCCACTACAAGCGGATACACTTGCTGCGGTGTGCCAGCGAGGTTACAAAGAGGTATTATTCACACCACCCGGGTGAAACGGCATCTACTCGCGTCTGGGTAAACGCATCCCTGAAATAGACGCTTTTATCCAAAGCGACTTACAGTAACTCATTTTTGTCAGCAATAGAGCAATCAACTATGCAACACATTCTATGACAACTACAACTTCTGAAGGAACAGTGGTAAAGTTTAGTTTAGGTTAGTTTTTTTTGTGTTTTGTGTGTTTGATGTTTGTGTTTATTGCCTGTCTCTGCATCCTCAGAGACTGCATGGTACAGACTGCATGGTACAGAGATGGTACAGAGACTGCATGGTACAGAGACTGCATGGTACAGAGATGGTACAGACTGCATGGTACAGACTGCATGGTACAGACTGCATGGTACAGACTGCATGGTACAGAGACTGAATGGTACAGAGACTGCATGGTACAGACTGCATGGTACAGAGACTGAATGGTACAGAGACTGCATGGTACAGACTGCATGGTACAGAGACTGAATGGTACAGACTGAATGGTACAGAGACTGAATGGTACAGAGACTGCATGGTACAGACTGCATGGTACAGACTGAATGGTACAGACTGCATGGTACAGACTGCATGGTACAGACTGAATGGTACAGAGACTGAATGGTACAGAGACTGCATGGTACAGACTGAATGGTACAGACTGAATGGTACAGAGACTGCATGGTACAGAGACTGAATGGTACAGAGACTGCATGGTACAGAGACTGAATGGTACAGACTGAATGGTACAGAGTGCACTTGGCTGTAAATCAGCAGGCATATTGGAGGAGGTGAAGACGCTCTTGAACAGTTCAGTCATGTTCCCCTGCAGATCGGCCTGTGGCATTCTGCTGTCAGACGCCTTACGTTACGGGCTTTCAGAACCTCATGTGACCGAAAGATAGGCTACCACTGTCTTGGTGGAATAAAGTTAGTCTACTAACTTTATTAGACTAAAGATAGTAGACTAAATGAGAACTAAGGTTCTCATTAATAGTGTGAGCTAAATGTAGGCCTAACCCTAACCCTATTGTTAATATATAATGTAATAAATGAATACTTCAAAATAAAATGTTAGTGTAAACGACTCCTAGAAAACGGTAACAGAGCATTTTGCTATTGTGTGATAGCTAATGGGGGTAACTGTACATTTTCCTGCAGGGTTGAAAGTCAATGCACTTTCTACTTGAAGTATGGGTCAATCCAGAAAGGTAATTTTCTTAAAAAATTCCAAAAGTACATTTAAAGACCTTTCACCATTAAAAAATAGTTTGTCAAATCATGTTCAAAAATCATCTAATTCTAGTGTATTGGATGAACCTATAGGAAAGTCTCAGATGTTTTTGTTGCTCAGATGTGCATAACTTCCTAACTTCTTTGTGCTCTGTCTGTTCTCCTGATGCTCTCAATCTCCCTCTGACGTTCTCGTTGTAGCAGCAGGTGCCAGAGACAGTGCTGTCATTGTGTTTGGCACAAGAACAAGCCGTGTGAGTGGGACATCAAACAGAGTTGTTGATACCTTCTGCAGGTGCTCCTCTTCTCACAGTCGAGTCCACTTTTCTGTGATTCTGGAAGATCAAAGTGAACTGTACAACACCTGATTAGAGGACTCTGTCATTCACTCTGGATGCAGCGTAAACTAAGACTGTACATGAAAAAGTATCAAAGGAAAGAGGATAAAAAATGCAGAGATATACAGACGTGCATATTTTCTAATCGCATTCATCTTATTCTGCTCATTTAAACAACGCCCACTAAATTTATTAATTAATTAACCCTAACATACATGTCTTTTGGTGGTGGGAGGAAACCCACACGAACACGGGGAGAAATGTGGCATGTGCAATATCAGGTGGCATATTCTCTTTGGTAAGATTGGAGAAATGCAAAGGATAGAAATGCATGCAGACAGCTGCCCCGTGGACAGACTTCGAAAGGGGCAGGTGCTCAAATGCTCAAATGAGGGGAAAAGGGCACCACCACCCTTTAGTAGCCTACATTGAAAGGATGCCATTACAGTAAGAAATAAATATTACCAACTCTTAACAGAGTTCTGTTAATAATAAATTAAGCTTAGGCCCACAGCAATGAAGTTTGAAAAAGTTTTGTTTTTTTGTAGGCTCTGTTTTCCTCATCTAATTGCTGTTTTGATCATTTGGAACATGGGAGAAATAAGCTCAATGGTAATTGTGCACTTGTATGATCCTATTTTGCAAATACAGTTCTTGTTCTGGCAGCAGAGGAGGCAGCATGCAGAGGAGGCAGCCTGCAGAGGAGGCAGCCTGCAGAGGAGGCAGCATGCAGAGGAGGCACACTGAGGGAAATGCAAACAGTATCCATTTCCTCTCACTTTAACTACAGAGATTAGAAAATGAGAAGAGGACAGATACGATTACTAAGCGTCTCGACTGTAAGTCAAGGACTTTTGTGTCTCAAAGTCATTGTCTCGGCTGCGGGCGTCAGATTATTATGATGCAGGTCAGCTACATCTTAGTCTGTTCCACCCAAAACGTGCATTTCTGCAAAAAGGAGGATGAGGACCTGCAAAATATCTGATAAGAGTTGTACAAGGAATTGCAATGACGTCATCCATTTGAAAAGCGCCTGATGTCAACATTGCACAGGCACATTGTATGTTTTAATCTAGATTCATCTAGATTAAACTAGATTAATCTAGACTTAATATAAGACTTAATATAAGTCCAGTGTGCAATAACTGCAATTGTCACGTAATGTACATCACGTACTCTACTTATTTTGCTTACTTTCTACGTACTCTACTTTATTTTTGCTTTATTTTCGCTTACTTATCGCATTTTACTACTGTTTATTTTATGCTATGTTGTGTTCTGAGTGCGAGCTACTGTAACCTGTCCCAATCCCCCCCCCGGGATCATTAAAGTCTTTCTGATTCTGATTCTGATTTAGATACAAATTGAAGGGGAACAGCTCAAAAATGAGATATCTGGCATTTGGAAAATGTGACACCCACCTGCTCTCTCAAATGATTTCTGACACAAAGGGGAAAAAAATCAATAAAAATGCTCTTTTAGAACCGTGGCCTTCAATAACTAACAGCGTGAGATTAGAATAATCGATTTTTGAACTATTGAATAAGGCAGGCGTTTTCAAAGTCTGGGGCGGTGGGCCTCCGCTCAAACAAAGCTTGAAAAAAGCCCTCTTTAGTTTACTTGCTTAGTTTCACTCAATTCCTGGATGCCTATAGGATCACGATGATGTTATTTGATCCCAGAGACACTCAACAGTTGATCCAAGATAGCCTGATATTATATTATATTATATTATATTATATTATATTATATTATATATATATTATTATATTATATTATTATATTATATTATATTATATATATATTATTATATTATATTATTATATTATATTATATATATATTATTATATTATATTATTATATTATATTATATATATATAATATATTACTGTTTGACATCATTCAAACTACATTATAAAAAGGGTCTGAAGGCCTTTAATTGTTTCTGTCTCTGGGGAAGTGGGAAAAACATTCATATTCACCAAAACGATTCCATCTCTGCCCTATCTCTTTAGCCAAATCACACACATTTAGCCTATTTTGATAACTAATGTAATATTGTTTCACTTCCATTCACTGAGCCTCCCCTGAAACTGTTTGGAGTTCCCCCCCTGGGGAGGCTCGCTTCACACTCTGAAAACCTCTGGAATAAGGCTTTTCATGGAGTCTTTTTCAAATGGAAGATTATGAGGAAAGAATTCCTCAATGAATGTTAATCAGATAGACGACACAAACTGTGATGTATGTATTTACTGCAGCAGTATACAGTGTCTTTCCTGTTCAGCTTACAACCTATTAACAGACAAAGATTGAATTATCTGGCTTTTAGTATGGAAACAAGACCTCGCACATTTAGCTGTGGAAGAAGATAAAGAGGCACGTCACGCATGCTCTCCGCTTACACCCATGAAGCAAGCAATGTGCAACAGACAGAGAACAACTCAATAGCATCAGACAACAACTCAGTAGCATCAGACAACAACTCAATAGCATCAGACAACAACTCAATAGCATCAGACAACAACTCAATAGCATCAGACAACAACTCAATAACATCGCTCACGACTTCATTCAAAATTATTCTTTAAAAAATTATACATAAGATACCTTTTGGGGAAATGAGTAACAATGTGATTAAATATTGAAGGTGAATTCATCTTCTCAGCAAGTTAAGGGCAAAGTGGAGACTAAAGTTGCCACGGCAACAACGGACAGACGTTACTCGTCTGTTTCTGACGTTGCACAAAAAATAATAATCCACCAAAATGAATGTTGGTTGCTAACTGTGATAAAAAGCACTATAGGATTAAACACAATAGCACAAGGAGTGTATCTAAATGACTGGAGATATCTTCTTCACTGCATTTTGAGGTGATTTCTGAAGTCAACTGTTTGACCTCAGTGTTGTTACGTTACGTTTCGACTGTTTTGTTTGAATCTGTTTGGTCAGTGTGCCATGGGTAGTTTTCAAAGACATCCCAACAAATGCCAACATTAGAATGTTGTCTTTTTTTCTTTGTCAAATGCAGGTAGAATGAGCTTTCTTTTGCCAGTTGTGCCGTGCAGTGGAGAACAGAGAGACCAGTCGTGCCGTGCAGTGGAGAACAGAGAGACCAGTCGTGCCCTGCAGTGGAGAACAGAGAGACGAATGTTCAAACAGGATCACCTGTGTTTGGATCAGAGAGACGAGTGTTCAAACAGGATGACCTGCGTTTGGCTGGACAGGCTGGAGACCCTGGACGGCCTGAAGGCCCCGATACGCGAGTACACGTCCGCATCCGAGCCGGCGCCCCACGACAGGTGAGGGCTGGGCGGGGTGGTGTGGATGAGAGGCAGGGCGAGAGGGAGAGGGAGGGTGATGGCAGGGTGGGTCTGAGGGAGAGGAGGTGGAGGGAGGGCAGGAGGTGGGGGCAGGGGCAGTGGGGGTGGAGGCGGCAGTGGGGTGACTGCGGTGGGTGTCACCGCCGGGGTCACGATTTGGACTGGAGCAGTGACCTCACAGACGTCCCCATTCTTGTCGGGCAGTAGCAGAGGCAGCCCGGGGTCTTTCTTGTCGGGCAGTAGCAGAGGCAGCCCGGGGTCTTTGAGGGTGTAGGCAGCAGCGTGGTAGAAGCTGTAGTACTCTAGAGCGTGCCTCGCCCTGGACAGCCTCAGCCTGCAGGACACAGGACAGCACAAAATGAGACAACATTGAACAAACCCGACACGAAACAACACAACATGCCATTTGGAGACCGCGGGCCCTATTCTCCCACAGGCCTTCGGCGCTAAAACGGGCCTTAAACGCAAAAAAACGTGCCTTGCGCCTGTTTTGGGACGATATCAATATGGCTTTACGCTGCCAAATGCGCTTTAGGCCGAATGGGCGTGGCGCAGTCCCAGAATGGGCCAAAGTGGGCGTGTCGGCGCTAAATACCGGCGTACTGCTATCTTCCGAGCTGGCGTACATTTAGCGCTTTGCGCCTTTGAAAAGCAGGCCTATTCAGTGCGCCAGTGTCAAGGAGTGCTCTTCTGCCTCTCCCCTGTCACCCTTCTCTGTCTCTCTCTGAAACCAGGCCTATTCAGTGCGCCAGTGCTCTTCTGCCTCTTCTCTGTCACCCTTCTCTCTCTCTCTCTGACTCCCTCGCTCAGACAGACACAACACATAGCAGCACCCAGCTTCCCATAGGAAATAGCAGTTGTAAGTTTACTGCCTGTGAATGTCCCTGTCCCAGCATGCAATTGGGTCCTCCATTTCGCTACTAAATAGCAACCAAATGAGCCGAAATAGATATAAAAGGTAGATCTAAAATAATGTGTAATGGTAAGACAACCTGCAATTGTAGAACATTTCAATATTGGACCAAATAAAACATCGAAATGAAACACCACCCTATGTGAAACATATATGTCCTCTTGAGCCTATATATACCCTGTGTGGATTTAACGTGATTTAGATAAGTGACAGCGGAATGCGCTTTGGAAGCTTCTACTGTCATCTGCTATAGGCTACTGTGATGTCCGCTCCAATAACTTGGCCCTACTCCACATTTAGTTTGACAATAAAAACACATTTATGCAATGACTTTACATAATGTAGGCTATATTTATGTGCATCATCCTTCCTGCAGCAGGCGAGAGAAAATGATATCTTTCTGGACAAACTTTCACCAATCTAATAGGCTATATTTTTCTAGCTGATGCATTTAGAACATTATTTTCACTTTGATCTTGCTATAGTGTAGCGTATTTACATGCTTGCAGTATTGAAACTGCAGTTAGATTGGTTTGAGAAGCATAATAATATGGAATAATAGCCTATAATGCAGACAGACAGACTGGATGAAGGGAGGGGGGGGGGCAGAGCGTTTGGCTTTCGTCTGGTTTTGCGGGATCACTGGAATTGGAGCTAAAAAGGCAAGCGTGCGATTCGTTTATTGCAGTTATCCAATGAGCATGACGGTGCATAATTTTACGCTTAAAAGGCGTGGTTGTAATGCTTTAGGCTGCGTGTAGCGCCAGCACGACGATATCAAGTGCGCTGGTCCACGCCCACTGATTTGGGCTGCGCCAGGCGCTCGGCCTAGAAACAGCGCCGATGCAACGATAGGGACCCGCGTTTGAACAAACCCTCCTATAGTACGAACAACACAACATGCCATTTGGAGACTGTGTTTGAACAAACCCTCCTATAGTACGAACAACACAACATGCCATTTGGAGACAGCTTTTGAACAAACCCTCCTATAGTACGAAAAACAACATGCCATTTGGAGACCATGTTTGAACAAACCCTCCTATAGTACGAACAACAACATGCCATTTGGAGACAGCTTTTGAACAAACCCTCCTATAGTACGAACAACACAACATGCCATTTGGAGACCATGTTTGAACAAACCCTCCTATAGTACGAACAACACAACATGCCATTTGGAGACCGCGTTTGAACAAACCCTCCTATAGTACGAACAACACAACATGCCAATTGGAGACCGTGTTTGAACAAACCCTCTTATAGTACGAACAACACAACATGCCATTTGGAGACTGTGTTTGAACAAACCCGCCTATAGTACGAACGACACAACATGCCATTTGGAGACTGTGTTTGAACAAACCCTCCTATAGTACGAACAACACAACATGCCATTTGGAGACCGCGTTTGAACAAACCCTCTTATAGTAAGAACAACACAACATGCCATTTGGAGACCGTGTTTGAACAAACCCTCCTATAGTAAGAACAACACAACATGCCATTTGGAGACTGCGTTTGAACAAACCCTCCTATAGTACGAACAACACAACATGCCATTTGGAGATGGCGTTTGAACAAACCCTCCTATAGTACGAACAACACAACATGCCATTTGGAGACCGTGTTTGAACAAACCCTCTTATAGTACGAACAACACAACATGCCATTTGGAGACCGTGTTTGAACAAACCCTCTTATAGTACGAACAACACAACATGCCATTTGGAGACTGTGTTTGAACAAACCCTCTTATAGTACAAACAACACAACATGCCATTTGGAGACCGTGTTTGAACAAACCCTCCTATAGTACGAACAACACAACATGCCATTTGGAGACTGTGTTTGAACAAACCCTCCTATTGTACGAACGACACAACATGCCATTTGGAGACTGTGTTTGAACAAACCCTCCTATAGTACGAACAACACAACATGCCATTTGGAGACTGTGTTTGAACAAACCCTCCTATAGTACGAACAACACAACATGCCATTTGGAGACTGTGTTTGAACAAACCCTCTTATAGTACGAACAACACAACATGCCATTTGGAGACTGTGTTTGAACAAACCCTCTTATAGTACGAACGACACAACATGCCATTTGGAGACTGTGTTTGAACAAACCCTCCTATAGTACGAGTCACTGTTGCTTTTCCATTTGGGGCGAAAGCACCAGCAGTGTTGCTTAGTATGTTGAACCAACACGTTCTCACATACCGCCGCTTTGTCACCTTGTGCATCGGATGTTAACGTGCACGGTAGCTTTGTTGAGCGTCACCCTGGGCACGGTCTAGTCACGTTACCTTGAATTCTTGGAAACGTGGCATCTGTGTGCAGCTGGAGGCCTTAGGGGTGGGGTTAGGCAGGCTGGAGACCTTGGGGTTGGGGTTAGGCAGGCTGGATACCTTGGGGGTGGGGTTAGGCAGGCTGGAGACCTTGGGGTTGGGGTTAGGCAGGCTGGATACCTTGGGGGTGGGGTTAGGCAGGCTGGAGACCTTGGGGGTGGGGTTAGGCAGGCTGGAGACCTTGGGGTTGGGGTTAGGCAGGCTGGAGACCTTGGGGGTGGGGTTAGGCAGGCTGGAGACCTTGGGGTTGGGGTTAGGCAGGCTGGAGACCTTGGGGTTGGGGTTAGGCAGGCTGGATACCTTGGGGGTGGGGTTAGGCAGGCTGGAGACCTTGGGGTTGGGGTTAGGCAGGCTGGAGACCTTGGGGTTGGGGTTAGGCAGGCTGGAGACCTTGGGGTTGGGGTTAGGCACTGGTAGCTACTTGGTTGGGGTTAGGGTTTGGATATGGGTTACTGCAGCAACAAATAGTCCTCCTCCATGGGGAGGCTGGGGGTGAAGCCCGTGGCGGCACACACTTCCAGTCACGTTTCTCTGAATCCTCCACCTCATCTCCAAGAATTCAAGGTCACGTGACTAGACCATGCCCAGGGTGACGCTATATATATATATATATATATATATATATATATATATATACTTTTTGGGGCATTTTGCCTTTATTAGATAGCACAGTGGGCAGACAGGAAGGGTGGGGAGAGAGAGAGGGTGCCTTTGGTGCCTTTCTGTAACACCTCTCACCTCAGCAACTTCCCATAGCATCAGTTCATACTGAAACTAGTCTGGTACACATAAAAATGGCGGCCATTAAAACCATCCCAGAACATTGATTTGAATGGGAATGATCCATTCAATTGTTGTGAGTTTAAACCACACTGTTCGTTATTAAGATACTAGGAACGTTGACAGGGTTATCAGTACACCATCTCAGCACAAAAGATGGTCTGTGAGTCACATCATTTACTACTTAATCGCTGTCCTGTGTAGGCCTACATACCTGTGTCTCAGCTGTCCTGTGTAGACCTACATACCTGTGTCTCAGCTGTGTAGGCCTACATACCTGTGTCTCAGCTGTGTAGGCCTACATACCTGTGTCTCAGCTGTCCTGTGTAGGCCTACATACCTGTGTCTCAGCTGTCCTGTGTAGGCCTACATACATGTGTCTCAGCTGTGTAGGCCTACATACCTGTGTCTCAGCTGTCCTGTGTAGGCCTACATACCTGTGTCTCAGCTGTGTAGGCCTACATACCTGTGTCTCAGCTGTACTGTGTAGGCCTACATACATGTGTCTCAGCTGTGTTTGCCTACATACCTGTGTCTCAGCTGTCCCGTGTAGGCCTACATACCTGTGTCTCAGCTGTCCTGTGTAGGCCTACATACATGTGTCTCAGCTGTGTAGGCCTGCATACCTGTGTCTCAGCTGTCCCGTGTAGGCCTACATACCTGTGTCTCAGCTGTGTAGGCCTACATACCTGTGTCTCAGCTGTGTAGGCCTACATACATGTGTCTCAGCTGTGTAGGCATACATACCTGTGTCTCAGCTGTCCCGTGTAGGCCTACATACCTGTGTCTCAGCTGTGTAGGCCTACATACCTGTGTCTCAGCTGTGTAGGCCTACATACATGTGTCTCAGCTGTGTAGGCCTACATACCTGTGTCTCAGCTGTGTAGGCCTACATACCTGTGTCTCATCTGTCCCGTGTAGGCCTACATACCTGTGTCTCAGCTGTGTAGGCCTACATACCTGTGTCTCAGCTGTGTAGGCCTACATACCTGTGTCTCAGCTGTCCTGTGTAGACCTACATACCTGTGTCTCAGCTGTCCTGTGTAGGCCTACATACATGTGTCTCAGCTGTGTAGGCCTACATACCTGTGTCTCAGCTGTGTAGACCTACATACCTGTGTCTCAGCTGTGTAGGCCTACATACCTGTGTCTCAGCTGTCCCGTGTAGGCCTACATACCTGTGTCTCAGCTGTCCCGTGTAGGCCTACATACATGTGTCTCAGCTGTCCCGTGTAGGCCTACATACCTGTGTCTCAGCTGTCCCGTGTAGGCCTACATACCTGTGTCTCAGCTGTCCCGTGTAGGCCTACATACCTGTGTCTCAGCTGTCCCGTGTAGGCCTACATACCTGTGTCTCAGCTGTCCTGTGTAGGCCTACATACCTGTGTCTCAGCTGTGTAGACCTACATACCTGTGTCTCAGCTGTCCCGTGTAGGCCTACATACCTGTGTCTCAGCTGTCCTGTGTAGGCCTACATACCTGTGTCTCAGCTGTGTAGGCCTACAGTACATACCTGTGTCTCAGCTGTCCTGTGTAGGCCTACATACCTGTGTCTCAGCTGTGTAGGCCTACAGTACATACCTGTGTCTCAGCTGTAGGAGTCTATACAGCAGCAGCAGGATTACAACACCGGCCAGCGTCACCAGCAGCACGGCTACCCTTATATCCAAGCTCCAACACGGCTTAGCAGCTCCGTGGGAGGTGCAGGTCCTCGAGGGGGGCGGAGTCTGTGTCTGGACCGCTCCCTCCATCCTCCTCTTAGGATTGATGATGGCCTGGGCCAAGACGGGCTGGATGGTGTTCTGCTGGACTGCGTGTCGGGTCCTGAGTGCAGTAGGCTCAGGCTGGATGGTGTTCTGCTGGACTGCGTGTCGGGTCCTGAGTGCAGTAGGCTCAGGCTGGATGGTGTTCTGCTGGACTGCGTGTCGGGTCCTGAGTGCGGTGGGCTCAGGCTGGATGGTGTTCTGATGGACTGCGTGTCGGGTCCTGAGTGCGGTGGGCTCAGGCTGGATGGTGTTCTGCTGGACTGGGTGTCGGGTCCTGAGTGCGGTGGGCTCAGGCTGGATGGTGTTCTGATGGACTGCGTGTCGGGTCCTGAGTGCGGTGGGCTCAGGCTGGATGGTGTTCTGATGGACTGCGTGTTGGGTCCTGAGTGCGGTGGGCTCAGGCTGGATGGTGTTCTGATGGACTGCGTGTCGGGTCCTGAGTGCGGTGGGCTCAGGCTGGGGTGGGATCTGGAGAACGGTGCTGCTGGTGACCTGATGACCAGTCTGCATCGTCCTAGACACCGGGGCTGTAACTAAGCAGTGTTGCTTGATGCAGATGAATGCTCCATGTTGTGTAGAATGGGACCAGCAGGAGCAGGTCGTCTCCAGGAGGAGGCTGCTTCTGATGCCTTCAGCTGGCCGATCCTCTAGAAGACAAACATTTGTGTATCTGATGTATCAAAAGGAAGCGACATCAAGTAAAGAAAGTGAAAACAAACGTTCCTTTTTCATCTTTTACTTCAGCAAACTTTTAGAACTGATCTGTCAGGACATAATAGTCTAACTAACACATGAGGGGAGGGGGGAACTTCACTGTATGAAGTCATTTCATGTCATATTCATTCCTAAAATCAAGGTCGGCTATAATCTCAACTTGTTTCAACTTAACTGTATGCACGTTTTTTTCAAGTGACATTGCCATTAAACAATTGATTAACACAAAATAAAATAAAGATGATTGCTAAGATTGATATCTTTAAAGTGGAAACACACACGGTGAATAAACAGTAACATGCAACACTCAGAAAGAAAAGCTTGGAATAAGTTGGAAATTGGAAAATTGAACAAAAGATTTACAACTTACTTCATTCCATTCTAACGGTTGCCTGTATTGTATTATATTGTACTATAAGTACGTTCACAAGAGAAAATGAATAGAACAAGATGGCAGAATACGACTCTGTAGCTTTCCAGGACCAAATGAGGAATCCCAAGTACACCCCAATGGGAGGAAGCCAGTGAAAACAGCAGGAAACAGAGCACTTCCCTAAGACACAATGCAAGGATTTGATTGGAGAGCGCTCCCTATCGCCATGGTTACAGGAAACAGGTCAAGGATGTCTTTGCTGGGAGTCTGCTTTTTTAAAGACTTCATAGAGTTGAGAGTGTGGCTGAACAAAACACTCCACTGGCACACACACTAGCACACACACACACACACACACACACACACACACACACACACACACGCACAGACGCACACACACATACACACACACACACACACACACACACACACACACACGCACAGACGCACACACACATACACACATACATTCGCACACACATACGCACCCACATACGCACACACACACACTCACGGGTGAATAGTGAATGGGGGGGGGGGGGGCTAGGCTAAATCTCAGGGTTCTGCAAACCCTTCAGACAACCACAAATCCCTCCTGTAAACAGTATTAACCCCTCGATCCTTTACGATTAAGAGAATAAATAATTACAATAAGCGCTGATCACAGATCAGAAGAGTCACTAAACACAGTATGATTAAAGTCAAACACTTCACACACAAAGAGAGGTCTTGTGGTGCATGGATTTTATAAGGCCCTTTTTTAAATAAATAAGTGAACAAAACACCCAAACAAAGTAGATCACGTA
>NC_139638.1:10516678-10589178 GCF_964638095.1 Poromitra crassiceps
AGGTCAACTTAAGGCCTCTCCACACATAGCCTATATTTTTGAAAAAACACTTTTTCCTCCGTTTTCAACAAAAGTCCTGTCCACCCCAACAGTGCTTTAGAAAATAGGTTCAAGTTTTGTGACTGCCAACACAAACTTTCGTGAGAACAAGTTGCGAGACAATACAGACATAACTGCTACTTTCTCCCACATACAAAATGTTACTCACACTGCTGAGAAAAGCACATCTAACATCATTAATATTTCAGTCATGGGAGACTAGTAGAAAGTTTAACAAGCTTTAATGACACAACAAATTAATTTGCGCGTATGACTCCATGATATGATGATGCTCTCCTGAGATGATGAGAGGGCGTCGTCAGTGAAGAATAGGATAGGAAATCCCCCATAGGGAATTCTTCAATCAGGAGTCATGACGATGGTGGTGGTCAGGGGAGGAGGTGGGGCGAAAACAACTGCTTCAGCGATGATGATCAGCAGCTGAGAATGACACATGGCACATACACAGCACATAGCAAACATGGACCCTGATATACTATGCTGATTAGGTGATTGGGATCAGCTGGAGAGGAATAGCTTGGGCTGATTGGTTATTGCCACATGTGTGGTAAACTGTGAATGGGTGAGGAGACAGCATCAGAGAAAGGGGGCGAGCCTAACAATGGGTTATACAACCTCAAAGAAAGGGGGCGTGCACTGTGATATGACGAGAACTGGGGGTTGGCTGTTAAGTAGTCTTCATTATTGAAAATAGTCCAAGACATTATTAGAAAAGCGCATCTACATCGTTAATATGATAGAAAAGCACACCTACATTCTTAATATTAGGGAAAATTGGTGGTTTAAGTGACACCACTGTGATGCCACTCAAACCAATCTTCAATAACCCCCCTCCTCACAACAGCTGTTGATTGATCATCATCATCGACCCCTATCTTCACTAAGACCTTTGGGACTTTATCAGAATAATGTGTGGAAAAAACGGTCTAGATTTGGCTTGGCTAGCGAGACCAAAAGACGCCCAGACGATCCAATATGTTGTTTTATCTGACTCTGTCCAGGCTGCAGCCACTGCCCCCACCACCGCATCAATCACCACATGTCTCCTATCAATATCAATTCAAATCATCCAATCTGATGAGGCTGTGGCTTATGATTTAGCAATCGACTGTCTGTGCAAACGATGCTGTGAAAGGTCATTGGTTTATTATTGCCAAGACTCGAGCAGCGAGCTGAGGGGATGAGTTGACTCTACAGTGTAATTTAAATTTAAATTGTAATTTAAAAGTATATATATATATATATATAGAGAGAGAGAGAGAGAGAGAGAGAGAGAGAGAGAGAGAGAGAGAGAGAGAGAGAGAGAGAGAGAGAGAGAGAGAGAGAGAGAGAGAGAGAGAGAGAGAGAGGACAACGGATGGAAATTAGCCTCGTGCTAAATCCGGCAATTTTTACACTTTTACTATGTTCCAGGTTTTATTAATTGTTCTATATATATATATATATATATATATATATAAAGATATATATAAAAAATAAAATAAAAGTGATTTACATTTTTGATGGCAGCACATTACCAATCAGTAACAGGGTTGGATGAATATTGAGCGTAACTTTGAAAATGTGTTGCGTGTCCCTGTCACTCTGAAAATGACTGTACATCTCTCAACATTCCTAGGTCATTATCAACCTTTCTGTCAAATCTGAGAATAATTGTTTTGCTTGTTATGATTTTGTCCAGAATTCCACTATCTCTATACTGTAGGAACAGATCTGTATACTGTAGGAACAGAACACCTGAGCCAGGGTATTACACCTGAAATGACCAATCTGTATACTGTAGGAACAGTGAAACTATGATCAAACCAACATTCTCTAACTGTCTTTCTTATAAACGAAGTAATGGTGAATTTTAACAAATCACATCGATTTGCTGGGGACCCCCTGGAACTCCCTGGAGGACCCCTGGACGGTCCCCGGACCCCATGTTGAGAACCAGTGCTAGGCTATTTAAGTGAGTCTGATTTGTGGCATTATTGGCAACATTTAACAAATCCCCTATTTCTGACTGGTTGAACAAATATTGTTGTAGTACAATCAATCATATTACACACACACTGTAATAAGGATATCTATCTCTCTCTCTCTCTCTCTCTCTCTCTCTGCTCTCTCTCTCTCTCTCTCTCTCTCTCTCATTTATTTATTTATTTTTGCACATACTCCTGATAGCCATCTGTATTTTATCAGAGGGTCAGAGAACAGTGACAGCTCATATAGGCAATAAACAGGGCTCAGTGTCTTATTAGAAGACACTTGAAGAAGAATGACACATCTGTTGTAGTTTAGATAATTTATAGGCCTATTACAAGAATAGAGAGAGTTTTGTTGTTTTGAGGCATTGAAAACTTCAAAACTCCAACCTGTACCTTTTACTACTTCACAAGGGAAGATAATTTCTGATGAATTACGGTAATACAAATGGCTTTTAGCTATAGGCCTATATGGATACTATACTTGTGAAGCTTGATCTTCTGCTTTATCACACAGACAGAAAATCCACACTTATAGCCAACACGATCACAATGAATGGTTGTCAATGAGCAGTGCATTGTTTGTGAGTGCCTTGTGTGATTTGCTCAAAGGCACTGCAGAAGCTAGTGGCGAGAGAGAGATAGAAAACAAACACTATATTCAATCACTCTCCTTATTGTTGTCACCTTATTTAACACTTAACCTGCAAGAAATATAAATACATGACTTGACTACAGAAAAAGACCTGATTTATTGAACATTACAGAACAGTTTAAGGGACATGGATCTTCAATCCAACAATCACAGCTTTATGCATATGGGATATTTTAATAGTGATACTAACTGGTGATGACCAACAATAATAATTATAATAGCTCGTTTATGCATCATTCTTTACTCAAAACAATATCACATTTTTTATGTCACTTTAGCCTATTGATGGAGTGTGTTGGCATGTATGCCCTCGTTAAAATTGAAATAAATAATTTCAGTGATCCGGCCTTATGAGAATAGATGAAAGTCCGCCGCGCCGCGCAAAGGCTAAATCATTTGTGTGCTCACGGTCTGCAGAAGTGACACTTGATTATTTTCTTGAACGCGCTTTGGAAGTCTTTGTTGAAGTATGCGTAAATGATGGGATTCAGTAAGGAGTTGGAGTAGCCCAGCCAGTTGATGACATCGTGGAGCCACGGGGGCATGTAGCAGGACTCCTGGCAGAAGGGCATCACCAGGGCGACGATAAAGAACGGCAGCCAGCACAATATGAATGTGCCCATAATGATGCCCAGTGTCTTCACCGTTTTGCGCTCCCGTGCCAGAGCAATCTTTCTCTTCGACGCCTCGTGTCTGCTCTCAAACAGCGGGACGGAGTTCGCTGTGTCAATAGGCAGCGCCAGGTGGTTTTTCGAGTTACTGTGAACTTCGATTATTTCCAGAGACTCGCCGTCCTCTGCGTGTTTCACCGCACCGTTTACGCACGGCAGCGGCGTGGGCTCCACGCTCCTTTTCCAACTTTTACCCGCGTCTCCGGTGGTCTTTTTGTGAATCAGGGCGGGCGACGGGGACAGAGCCAAGCAAGTCGAGTCGGACACTCGTTTCTCCGTTTTACGCACGGTTCTCCTGATCCGGAACCTGGCAGCTTTGAATATCCGCCCGTACAAAACCAGCATCAGAATCAACGGGATGTAGAAGGCGCAGAACGTGGAGTATATTGTGTACCAGGGGTCTTGATTGATCTGACATTGCTTGGGGTTTGCCTTGTCCTTGGCCACGCTGCTGGGCTGCGAGCGCATGATCAGCATGGGTGGAACTGAGATGGAGGTGCCGACGAGCCAAGTGACACTGATGAGGACCGCAGCCCTTCTCGGGGTCCTTTTCTTCATGTAGTCTATTGGCTCGGTTATTGCCCAGTACCTGTCCAGAGCGATGGCGCACAGGTGCAGGATGGAGGAGGTGCAGCACAGCACGTCTAGAGAGATGAAGATGTCGCAGGGGATTTGTCCGAGAGTCCAGCGGTTTAAGACTTGGTAAAGCGCCGCCATGGGGAGCACCAGCACCGACACCATCAGGTCGGTGACAGCTAGAGAGCCGATCAGGTAGTTGGCCACATTCTGGAGAGTCCTCTCCAAAGCTATGGCTGCGACGACGCACGCGTTCCCAAATATGGCACACAGGATGAGCGCGGCCAGGAGGAAGGATGTGACTATTTGAGAACTCAGTTTCACCGCCTCCTCTTCTGGTTTTGGAGTTTTGTTGGAAAGGTTGTCAAACTGAGACAAGGCGGCCGTCGTGTTGTTTGTCGCCTCCATGTCGGTAAACTCGTGTTTCAGTTGGCAAGAAGAGAGCCGGTGCGCAACACACCGCCAAACCCTGAAGAGCGCATAGCCGACTGTCAGCGCGGTGCCACTCTAGCAGCAGAGAATGGCCTTATGCCTCTCAGTCTGTGACGAAATATGATGCTGAATATATACTGGTGATCATGCGTCACTGGCTGCGAGTGTTGATCGAAGTCTGTCCGTGTCCGCGATCAGTTCGTTTCAGCTCACACGGTGAATATATCAGAATTTATTATTATTTATTTATAATAATAATAATACTAATAATAATACTAATAATAATAATAATAATAATAATAATAATAATAATAATAATAATAATAATAATAATAATATTCTTATTATTCTTATTATGTTCCATACAAGTCATTATTTGCAGTCTGAAAATCTTATTTTTCTTGCAACGAAATGACAAAAAAAAATGCCAGTGAGCTAAATTAATCGCGTTTTCTAATTCAAATAAACGTTTTTCGATAACTGCAGGACCTTTCCAGGAAAAAATCAGTAAGACCAATCTTACAATTTCAGCAGTAGGCTATACTCTTAATCAAAACGAACAAACTTAATCAGGACCACGGGCAGCGCACTATGGCGACAAGCAAGTAATATGATAGGCTACTGCCACCTGGGCGACTAGCTCTCGCATAACTATAATGTGATCATTCTACCCTTAGGGAACAGCTAGGGATTATCAGGATTTTATAAATAGCCTACGTGGATCACCACAATGCTTCTAAAACAAGCATCTCCTTTAAGACACCTCTTGAAGTTGTATGCAATTAATTTAATGATTATAACAATGTTTAATTTAGCCTTGTCCTCAGAGCTTACCAGTCTTCTAGACATTCTCGCCTAAACTAAAGGGGGATAGGCCTACTACTACTTACAGCTACACGTTATTATGCAACTGTCGTTTTTACAGCAATCTGACATGTAAGATACTACCAAACTGTAAACTTGATTTGCTTTTCTATGCTATAGTAAATAGCATAGAAAATAGTAAATGCATACACGTATATAATGCATTAAAGTTTGTTGCAAGTTTGTCTCCAATAATTTTGGCATCCCTGATTTCAGCCCATTTCCCAGCCAACCAGCCAACCAGCCAACCAGCAACCAGCCACCAGCGAGCAACGAGCACTTTTGGCCCATCTGCGTTTCCGTAGTTTTCCCACATTTCAGACGTCACACACAGCTGCACAACTTGTTCTGTTTCATTGTTTTTAAACAGCTTTTCTTTATTTTTTGCAAGTACCGAGGATCTTTCCAGCTAGCAGGTTGGTTATTTTATATCACGGAGGCATGGATGTGCCGACTGTCATTATCTGAAGTAATGCGTATGTTTTGCTCTCGTGTTGTTGTTAAACTGCTAACCTAGCATGCTAGTAGAAGTAGAGCAGGGAGAGCATTCCTGTCTGCTCTGTTTTGTCCGTCTCCTTTCCTGTCGGTGCTAATGTTGAAAAACAGAAATAATATCCATGTTGAAACCACGATAGCTAATAAGAAGTCATATTAAATAATATCCATGTTGAAACCACGATAGCTAATAAGAAGTCATATTAAATAATATCCATGTTGAAACCACGATAGCTAATAAGAATATAATAATATAATAATAAGAAGATAATAAGAAGTCATATTGTGGGTCGGTCTCCAGTGTTTGTGTCCATGCTATATGTTGTTATAATGGAATAGTGCCTATTATTAAACTATCTCTCTCTCTCTCTCTCTCTCTCTCTCTCTCTCTCTCTGCCTCTCTCTCTCTCCCTTTCTCTCTGTCTCTCTCTCTCTCTCTCTCTCTCTCTCTCTGCCTCTCTCTCTCTCCCTTTCTCTCTGTCTCTCTCCTCTCTCTCTCCTTTCTCTCCTCTCTCTCTCCTCTCTCTCCCTCTCTCTCTCTCCTCTCTCTCTCCTCTCTCCCTCTCTCTCCTCTCTCTCTCCCTTTCTCTCTCTCTCTCCCCCTCTCTCCCTCTCTCTCCCTCTCCTCTCTCTCTCTCTCCCTTTCTCTCTCTCTCTCTCCTCTCTCTCTCTCTCCCTTTCTCTCTCTCTCTCTCTCTCTCTCTCCCTTTCTCTCTCCTCTCTCTCTCTCTCCCTTTCTTTCTCCTCTCTCTCTCTCTCTCCCTTTCTCTCTCCCCTCTCTCTCTCTCTCTCTCTCTCTCTCTCCCCTCTCTCTCTCCTCTCTCTCTCTCTCCTCTCTCTCTCTCCTCTCTCTCTCTCTCTCCCTCTCTCTCCCTTTCTCTCTCTCTCTCCCTCCCCCCCTCTCTCTCTCTCTCTCTCTCTCTCTCTCTCTCCCCTCTCTCCTCTCTCTCTCTCCTCTCTCTCTCTCTCTCCCTCTCTCTCCCTTTCTCTCCTCTCTCTCTCTCCTCTCTCTCTCTCTCTCCCTCTCTCTCCCTTTCTCTCTCTCTCTCCTCTCTCTCTCTCTCTCCCTCTCTCTCCCTCTCTCTCTCTCTCTCTCTATGCACTGGCATGACTTCAACAAGTAGCTGATGTTACTTATATCACAGGCTCAATAAACCTGAGAGCTAAATTAAGACGCTGTTTTGTTTTTGCATAGCTCAATGGGAAGAAGAACGTGGGTCTGCTAACTAAGGTTAGAGATGCAGTTCCTTCTGGAGCCACTGAGGGCACTGACTGTGAGGACACCGAGGAGCTCTGGAAGTGCCCAACTAATGGCATGTGTGTGTGTCATATTTTATTATGACAGTATTATTAGACCTTATATATATATAAGCCTTTCTGCCAGTGTGCATGTTGCTGTATTTATGTTAAGCTACTTGACTGCGGTTGTCATCAACAGAATTGGACTGAAAAGGAATCCTTGGAGTCTGGAGAGCCCCAGAGGGATGAGCATGAGGGAGGGATGAGCCCCAGAGGGATGAGCATGCTGCTCCGCTGCAGGAGGTGTCGCAAAAGCTTTATGGACTCCACATGTTTGTATCCGGTGGGTGACCATTTTTCAGACATGCACACACACAAGTAAACAACTCCTGTTTCTTTGCTCTCTTTTTCTTATACCAACATATATACATTATGTACAGTATTCTTATACATTACTAGAAATTTACCTCGCCCGCAGCCTCACCTGCTCAACTGCCGTGCACTTTGTGCAGGCTCAGTCGAGCGGTTGTGTGCCATCCATGCGCATCGCTGCTCAGTTATATTACCGGTAGTAAGATTATATTTTTTTTTTTCCTGGCTTCCCTGACCAGTGACACTTGTAACAGGACGGGTTAGGTTGAGAGCATTGAGTTGTACAGTCATCAAACACACACATACAAAGTAGTGAGTTCTCCCCAGTTGAGTGGAGTCAGGTCTGGTTGTCCTTGCTCAGCTCTCTCTCCTCTGAGCCTCTTTGCTCTGCTGCTTCTCTTCTCAATGAGTGTGTCCCTCTGCACAAAGGCCCAATTCCAATCCGCCCCCTTACTGCCTCAAGCCCTTAGAGGCGCGTTCACGTGAAGGGAGTGAGGGTTTAGGGATGTCCCACAGTGAAATCGCAAAGTGAATGAGGGCTCAGAGTGAGCCCTTTCTGCCCCCTTACCGTAAGGGAGCAGCTATGGCCACTTACGGAAAGGGAATTGCCCACAATGCATAGCGTTGTGACGTATAAAACGGGGAAGGCTGCAAATATCTGTCAAAAAAATAAAACAACACGCGCGAAACGAACGGGGTGTTTGCGAGTGCGCTGGAATGCCTTAATTGACAATGAAACATTACATTAATAGGGGTTTCAGATTAGACAAACATATTATATCAGAGGAATGCAAGTAGTTATTTTACACAATCCTAGAATAATCATCGATCATTTCTATTACAATTGCAATCCACAACTTTTTTGATGAATGAGAAATAGTTTTACCGAATCTGTAGGCTATTGTACAGTATTGACATTGTGTATAATGTTGGGTGACATGTCATTATTATGCTTATTTTAATTATAATTACACATGTTGCAGATTGCAGATTTTGCAGTAGGCTACATTTATTTTTAAATGACACTCTGTAGAGCCAGAGCCTGGATGAGAACAGACTCATCAGGGAGTTTATCCCTCAAAGCGTCTTGACAATAAACAATATATAGCGAGCCCCAAACGTGCCAGAGTCAACATCATCTTGTCAAGTGCAAAGGGCTCTGCTGTCCCAATCCTCTTATTTAGCCAATGTGGATCCCTTCCACACTTGATGACTCAACCACTTTCAGATGGCGGCCATTAGAGGGACTGAGGGTTCAGGGCTTGAGTCTTTAGGGGGCGGATTGGAATTGGGCCTTAGGCCATGTCCACACGGAGACGGAAGCTATCTTTTTTTTTTTCGTTTCAGAAAAGTTTTCCATAAACATGGAAACGTTTCAAGAAATGTGTGTATCCACATGAAACCACTGAAACCGCTGTAGAATAACAGAGAAAGACAATCTCGTCAATAATGGCATACAACCTCTAGGGGCGCACAGTCTATAATGTGTATCTCACTGTAGCAGCAGCTTAAACCCTTGGCTTTGCGGGGAGGTTTGGTTTGCCATGTCGATGAATAAAATGATGAAACCTACAGTATACAGGCAAATGCAGAGCTGTTCAGCAGGGCTGATGGTCTCCCTGTAGCCTACAATATAAAACGTTAACTATGGTGACATTCCTGATATCATCCACTTCCATGATCTTTAGACATGTTGCAAACACATCCCAGCGTATTGGCCGCTCCTGCACATCACAGCACAGGCTAAATGATGCAACATAAATATACATTATATAAACTCATGGCATAAATGTGTTTTTATTGGAAAAAGTCGCGTCAAGTAAGCTAAAGTCTTGTTGAAGTGGACACGAGCGGATATCACAGACATCACAGTGCAACCGCGTGTTCCTCAAACCTCTCACTTCCCTATTCACGTTGTATTTATGAGGGCTATATATAGGGCAAGAGAGTATGTTGGTTACACTCAGGGTTTAGATTTTACTTCATTTCATTTTGTCCAATATTAAAATATTCCAGAATTGCATGTTGTATTAAAAATAAATATAATTTCTATCTAACACGTTAAGCCTGATTTTGTTTGTGTTATTGTAAAAATGTAGCCGCCGCTAAGCCTTCTGGGAAATATCCGATGAAGGGAGGGGAGGGGTGGATGGGAAGAGTCAGCTGTGTGGAGCCCTGAGGATGTTGTAGGCTACACGCTGTTCTCCGTGTCCACTTGTTGCTGACGGTGGTAATAGAGGAGCATTATATTTTGCTGCAAGATCCCCACTGCTGTAGCACGAACGCTACTGCCATGATTGTTGCTGGTGGAGAGAGGTGGGGCTATGGCGTCATCGTTTCAGGAAAGATGCGTATGGGTTGTAAACACGGAAATGCAAGGGTGGCGTCTTCAGATTTAATCACTCTGGGACCCGTTTTGAAAAATTAGCGTATACGGCCAGAACGTATAGTCCCAGAACGCGGTTCCATCTGGACGAAACGGCTATATGACAAAAAACTTTAGCGGATACACCTAAAGTCGTCTCCGTGTGGACATGGCCTTAGTCTCCTCTGGGCCTAATCAGGTGGATGGGGACAGCTGGGTGAGTTTGGTCAGGTACACCATCCTCCTGAGACCACATGATGGAGCCAACGGGCAGGGACATAGCAACCCTCAATCACCATGCCCATCATCCCCTTACACACTTAGGAATATCACCATGCCCATCAGCCCCTTACACACTTAGGAATATCACCATGCCCATCATCCCCTTACACACTTAGGAATATCACCATGCCCATCAGCCCCTTACACACTTAGGAATATCACCATGCCCATCAGCCCCTTACACACTTAGGAATATCACCATGCCCATCATCCCCTTACACACTTAGGAATATCACCATGCCCATCATCCCCTTACACACTTAGGAATATCACCATGCCCATCAGCCCCTTACACACTTAGGAATATCACCATGCCCATCATCCCCTTACACACTTAGGAATATCACCATGCCCATCAGCCCCTTACACACTTAGGAATATCACCATGCCCATCATCCCCTTACACACTTAGGAATATCACCATGCCCATCAGCCCCTTACACACTTAGGAATATCACCATGCCCATCATCCCCTTACATACTTAGGAATATCACCATGCCCATCAGCCCCTTACATACTTAGGAATATCACCATGCCCATCATCCCCTTACACACTTAGGAATATCACCATGCCCATCAGCCCCTTACATACTTAGGAATATCACCATGCCCATCAGCCCCTTACATACTTAGGAATATCACCATGCCCATCATCCCCTTACACACTTAGGAATATCACCATGCCCATCAGCCCCTTACATACTTAGGAATATCACCATGCCCATCATCCCCTTACACACTTAGGAATATCACCATGCCCATCAGCCCCTTACATACTTAGGAATATCACCATGCCCATCAGCCCCTTACATACTTAGGAATATCACCATGCCCATCAGCCCCTTACACACTTAGGAATATCACCATGCCCATCATCCCCTTACATACTTAGGGATATCACCATGCCCATCAGCCCCTTACACACTTAGGAATATCACCATGCCCATCAGCCCCTTACACACTTAGGAATATCACCATGCCCATCAGCCCCTTACACACTTAGGAATATCACCATGCCCATCAGCCCCTTACACACTTAGGAATATCACCATGCCCATCAGCCCCTTACACACTTAGGAATATCACCATGCCCATCAGCCCCTTACACACTTAGGAATATCACCATGCCCATCAGCCCCTTACACACTTAGGAATATCACCATGCCCATCAGCCCCTTACACACTTAGGAATATCACCATGCCCATCAGCCCCTTACACACTTAGGAATATCACCATGCCCATCAGCCCCTTACACACTTAGGAATATCACCATGCCCATCAGCCCCTTACACACTTAGGAATATCACCATGCCCATCAGCCCCTTACACACTTAGGAATATCACCATGCCCATCAGCCCCTTACACACTTAGGAATATCACCATGCCCATCAGCCCCTTACACACTTAGGAATATCACCATGCCCATCAGCCCCTTACACACTTAGGAATATCACCATGCCCATCAGCCCCTTACACACTTAGGAATATCACCATGCCCATCAGCCCCTTACACACTTAGGAATATCACCATGCCCATCAGCCCCTTACACACTTAGGAATATCACCATGCCCATCAGCCCCTTACACACTTAGGAATATCACCATGCCCATCAGCCCCTTACACACTTAGGAATATCACCATGCCCATCAGCCCCTTACACACTTAGGAATATCACCATGCCCATCAGCCCCTTACACACTTAGGAATATCACCATGCCCATCAGCCCCTTACACACTTAGGAATATCACCATGCCCATCAGCCCCTTACACACTTAGGAATATCACCATGCCCATCAGCCCCTTACACACTTAGGAATATCACCATGCCCATCAGCCCCTTACACACTTAGGAATATCACCATGCCCATCAGCCCCTTACACACTTAGGAATATCACCATGCCCATCAGCCCCTTACACACTTAGGAATATCACCATGCCCATCAGCCCCTTACACACTTAGGAATATCACCATGCCCATCAGCCCCTTACACACTTAGGAATATCACCATGCCCATCAGCCCCTTACACACTTAGGAATATCACCATGCCCATCAGCCCCTTACACACTTAGGAATATCACCATGCCCATCAGCCCCTTACACACTTAGGAATATCACCATGCCCATCAGCCCCTTACACACTTAGGAATATCACCATGCCCATCAGCCCCTTACACACTTAGGAATATCACCATGCCCATCAGCCCCTTACACACTTAGGAATATCACCATGCCCATCAGCCCCTTACACACTTAGGAATATCACCATGCCCATCAGCCCCTTACACACTTAGGAATATCACCATGCCCATCAGCCCCTTACACACTTAGGAATATCACCATGCCCATCAGCCCCTTACACACTTAGGAATATCACCATGCCCATCAGCCCCTTACACACTTAGGAATATCACCATGCCCATCAGCCCCTTACACACTTAGGAATAGACTAGGTGACAACCAGGTATAGATTGGTGACAAGCTGGAGAGACAGGCCTCTGGATGCCTTTGCCCCGGGAGGGCCTGGTGAGACGAAGGAGGTGAGCGGCCGGGAGACAACCCATAACGCCTTAGAGCCTCCATGCACCAAAGGGTCTTGCTATGCTGCGATGCAGCACTAGCTCTATTGCAGCGGATTGGGCGTGATCAACCCTTCCGCGGGCAACGTTGCAGACAGAGTAGGAGGGCTGATCCGTGAGCGGCTGCTTCTGGGACGCGGGTCGGGGTCTTAATCGGCCTCGGCTGGGTCTACTGGGCGAGGGTGTATGATGTGTGACAGACCCGAAACACCTTACGCCCCCAGTTAACATCACTGATGACGCGTCCCAGCGCATGCTGAAGTATGTATTTGTAACAACATTTTAGTTCAGCAAATTCATGATGTTCCCAAAGTCAACAAGTAATCATGTTAAATAATTGTGATCTCAATATTGATCAAAATAATCTTGATTATCATTTTGATCCTACTCATGCAGATGCAGCCCTAACTTAAAACACTACATTTTTTAAATCCTTACTTAGTAACATTTGTGTCATGAATGATCTCTCCACCCACTAGACTCTGACAGAGACACTGGTGAACTCATCTGAACACATGATAGATTACAAAGTGCTTAGAGGACAACAGTGGTGGGAAAAAGATAGCAGCACATGTTGTAAGTAACAGTCACAAATGCCTAGATCCTCTGTTTTGGGAACATTATTGGGTTGCAATTACATGTTGGTCCACTGTGTGGCGCTCCTTGTTATTGTATTGGCTTTACGGGCAAACAACTTATTTTACGTTACTTCCTTCTCAGTCTGCCTCCATGCGAGACGCAAGTCAAACCCTTTTCTCTCTGTGACAACTTGGTGTGTGCGAACTACTCTGTATTGAGCTTCTACATGTGTGTAGAGAATTAGTGCCGTAGAGACTAGGGCTGGGCGATATGACGATATATTTCGTCTGGACGATAGAAAATGTATTTCGTATGATATGATGCTCTATCGTTTATATCGTTGTGTTGCAAATCACTCTTTACGGCAATATTGTCCGTCACGCTGTGCTTTCTTCATTCTGTTTCCTTTTTTACTCACGTCCACAGTCCACACAAGCACCAGACTCTGTGTCAACAAGCCCATTGTGTCCCTTTATAATTGGCACAAATCAGCCGTGAGTAGGCTAAAGAGCAGGGAGATGTTACCTCCACTCCGTCCGCCTAGCCTACCCAGGCATTTGCGCTGTGTTAAGTCCGTGTTTGATCCATATTTGCGTGTGTCCTCCTAACGTTAAACCTGGCAAAACATCTCCTCTCATCATCCCAAGGAAATCACTTGAGGGCTGACAACAAAACGTCTGTCGTTAGCTTTAGCTTTTAGCTTTCCCAGTGTGAGTTGTGAAGTTAACGTTGTTCTTCTTCTTCTACCGTTTTATTCTTCTTCTACTGAACATGTAGGTATTTTGCCGTTGACTAAAGAAATACTGCCGCCTAGTGTCCGCTTTTAGATATGATTCCAAATTAGTGCTTAAATCAAACACATCAAATGCTAGTGTCCTCTTTGAAAATCGAACTGGTGGCATGGTTCAGTTTGTGTTACATTCTACTGCCCTGCAACTAATTATTATTATTTGTGTTGTAAAGAATAGCCATGCTTATCTGTATTCTGAATGCATGTATCCTTTGTGAGGTTTGACAACATTTTAACTGGTTCAACTGCTACATAAATAAATGGCCATGTGGTCATTTTATATAAACTATAAATAGAATTTACAGAAAATATGCTATATCGTGATATATATCGGTATCGGGATATGAAATGACTTATATCGGGATATGAGATTTTGGTCATATCGCCCAGCCCTAGTAGAGACCAGGGCCCAGTTGCACAAAGCACCTTAGGTTAAGATTTTGCTTAGCGTCAGAGTTAAGGTGTCCATAAAATAGAATCGGCTGCACAAAACACCTATAAATCTTGTGCTTATGTTTTCCTTAAAATGTTTAACTTTATGGAGAAGATTTTAAGGGTGTTTTGTGCAGCCGATTCTATTTTATGGACACAATAAACTCTGACTCTGAGGGAAATCTTAACCTAAGGTGCTTTGTGCAACTGGGCCCAGGCTTCATATGGTCAACATCTTAGTTAGCAATGAATAAACAGTCTCTGTGCAATCCCACAACTGCCGTGGCTTTGAGTGAGTCATGACGTTAGCTGGCTATCCAGGAGGCAGAAGCTACACAATGAGTCATGACGTTAGCTGGCTATCCAGGAGGCTAACAGAAGCTACACAACACCACCAAACTTGTTACAATGTCTGTGTAGAACAAGACAGAGATTTGCTGCTGGCGTCAGCAGCATTGGGAAACTGGCTCTGGCAGGGATTATTTGCCCTGGCTGTGTTTTTCCTGTATGTTGAAGCAGATTGCTGACATGGATGATATATCAGGGACTCCAGATGGAAAGTAGCTTATGGCTAAATCTGTTGCAAAGCATCTCTTCCCCTATGGGGTTTAATGTTTCTTGTATATGTCCCTGCCAAATAAACTAATAAAATAAATAAATGTTTTCTTTTATGTTGAAGCAGATTGCTGACACAGATGAGAGCACAGCTGCTCTCTGCAATATTTGGCACGTCAATGTTGACACACTGCCGGAGTGGATACTGACCTCAGTCAATCAGGTGTGCGTGTGTGAGTGTGTGTGTGTGTGTGTGTGTGTGTGTGTGTGTGTGAGTGTGTGTTTTACTTTACTTTTAATCTCTTTTGACTTCCTTCCAGTTTTTATTTTCATTGTAGCGTACAAACAATAGTTATTTTGTTTTATCTAAGGTTTTAGTTTTTCAACTCTTGTACCTGTATGGAGTGTGTCGCTAAAGAAACCTGGCAGATAATTTTGCTTGGATGGCCATCGTTGATCTAGGGCTGTGTTCAGTATTAAGATTATTCTCTCCCCTTCACTTACTTTATGTACATATTTTAGAGATTAGTACTTTTTATTTGAATGTAAATCAAATCAAATTGAATTTAGTTGTTTATTTTTATTTTACATTGGTAAAGTAGGCTGTGTTTTCATACCTGTCTTTTTTCTTTATTAACTAACAATCTTGCTTATAATACTAATAATAATATAATAATGTAGGGTTTATGTAAATATTGGATTCATAAACATTTAGTTTGCGTGCAAATAATGAAATCATGCTTTTTCAGTGAATATTGCTTTTTCTCTGCACTCCTCATACATCACCGTCGTGGTACTATTTGCATTGCACATCCTGGACCCATTACTATTTGTTAATTCACTGTGGATCTGAAACAGACCAATGAAATGTCTTGTACATATTTGTTTATACAAACCAATCAAAGTTGTTGTCATTTGTTCTGTTGGTTTCTTTCTAGGCCCAGTGGACTGTAGGGAAACTGAACTGCCAGAACTGCGGTGCTCGTTTGGGCGGCTTCAACTTCATTAACCACGGCAGGTGTCCCTGCGGCCAGGACATCACCGTCCACCTCAGCAGAAGCCGCGTGGATCATGACCACAAATGCTCCGTTCACATGGTCCAGGCCCGGAGGACGAGGCCTGAGACGGGACCGGGGACAAGGCCTGAGACGGGACAGGGGACGAGGCCTGAGACGGGACAGGGGGGTGTGCAGAGTGGGACAGAAGGCTCCCAGAATGAAGAGGAAAGTCCTGGACTCAACAGGGACACACCTGATGGTTTGCAGGTGAACCGTGCTGCCACGTCCCACATGGAGCCTGAGACACACACAGGCCCCGCCCATCAGCTGACTAACAGTGAAGCCACGCAGCCGTTTCATCTCAAGCCTCTGTACAGCGTCTCTCATCCCAAAAGGTACAGTTTAGGAGATGATGCCGCCAGTAGTAGTCTTTGCCCAGCAAGCCCTATGGACGAGTCACGTGTGGAGGTGATGAGGACAGGGACCGATGAGTCTGAACACCTTGCCACTGATGTTGGAGCTCCAGCCAACAGCCTCGCCTGCCATTCATCTGTTTCTAGAGAGAGGCGGTCGATGCTGGATCAGCAGCAGCCTCCTACTGTGGAGGGCCTTGCTTCTTCACCTGACCACCAGGAGGTTCCTGACTCGCTCATGTTCCTCAGAGGGAGAGCCATCTCTGACAGCATTGCAGAGCAGGATGAGGTAATGAGGGTATGAGGCTCCTCCTTACAGCGAATTAGAAACCAATAATACCTTCAAAAGTGGTTTATTCAGCCATGATTTGATCTGAGATGGTCTTCATCTGGCATGTGACAAAATCGAAATGAAAACAGAGACGCACATCCAAAACATAGGTGCTGTATCAAAGAAAATACGATACGATACGATCGATACAATATGATAATACGAAAAAACTTCTTTCTCTCTCTCTCTAAAAAATAAAATAAATAAATAAATAAAAAATACTAACCTAAACTAAACTTGTACCACTGTTCCTTCAGAATTTGTAGTTGTCATAGACTGTGCTCCATAGTTGATTGCTCTATTGCTGACAAAAATGTGTTATTGTAAGTCGCTTTGGATAAAAGCGTCTGCCAAATGACGTAATGTAATGTAATGTAAAATACAGAGTGAATTCTGAGCTTGAATTGTATTCCTGCATTTGTTTTAGTTATTTATTTAGCACATCAAGAAGGAAAACAAACAATCAAAATACAGAAAGCAGTGGATAGTGCTGAGAGAGAAGGGAAACTTTCATGATTGTCACTTTGCAACAGGTGTGTTTGGTCACGTGACTTCCTGCTAGGGTTTATGGGTATTTAGGATGGCAACTTGACAAGTCTCTATAGTAAGTTTGAGGAAGAGCTACTTGCTCAAACATCACTACTTTATTACATTTGCATTTTTGTTTGCAGATCTTCTGTTGTAGTTCAATTCATCTGGCATATATCTCAGGCTTGATGAAGCAGTTCGGCCTACATAAATCATGATTACCATTTGCATAAGCCACCTGGCGAGCATTAGGCCTTGGCCACACTGATCCGTCAGAAAATGGACAGAATTATTGAACGGACAGATGTCTGTCCGAAAGCGCCGGGGCTGCTCCGCGGCCGGCGAGCCTGCCTGCGCAGCCTGCGTGCAGCTCCTTGGAAATGTGACTCGATGCAAATGACATGAACAGCGCGAGTATAATATAATGTAGATCATGTGCAGATAACCGGAAAGAAGTATATGCACCTACATTCTCCCCTTGGACTAACTTCTAGTCACTGAAATCCTAGTGAAATCACACAATTCTACTCATTTTGCTGGGGAATCCCTTATAGCCTCCTTCACCGCCTCGGCCGCCATCTTCTTTGAAAAGTTGAAACAAATCTCGGAACGCCTCCTCTCGAGACCTCGACTCTGATTGGCTAAACGGACAGTGACTATCCGACCATCCGATACGTCCGTCCAGAAAAAGTTCATCCCTCTTCAACTTTCTGTCCCATCAAAACGTATGCAAATCTTCTGGATACGTACGCTTCTGAGTGCTCCACGGACAGTCGGACAGCTGTCATTGAAAATGAATGGAAGTGAACAGAGAAATGAACGCACACGGACAGACACCACGGATCAGTGTGGCCAAGGCCTTACTGTAATCTAGCTCGCAGTCGTCTTTTCCTTTTCGTCCTTTCACCTTTTGTATCGGTGATCTGGTTCAGGATGAATGACGTGCCTAACCTCCTCGCTCGCCCTGCCTAACCTCCACACTCGCCCTGCCTAACCTCCACACTCGCCCTGCCTAACCTCCTCGCTCGCCCTGCCTAACCTCCACACTCGCCCTGCCTAACCTCCACACTCGCCCTGCCTAACCTCCTCGCTCGCCCTGCCTAACCTCCACACTCGCCCTGCCTAACCTCCTCGCTCGCCCTGCCTAACCTCCACACTCGCCCTGCCTAACCTCCTCGCTCGCCCTGCCTAACCTCCTCGCTCGCCCTGCCTAACCTCCACACTCGCCCTGCCTAACCTCCTCGCTCGCCCTGCCTAACCTCCACACTCGCCCTGCCTAACCTCCTCGCTCGCCCTGCCTAACCTCCTCGCTCGCCCTGCCTAACCTCCACACTCGCCCTGCCTAACCTCCACACTCGCCCTGCCTAACCTCCACACTCGCCCTGCCTAACCTCCACACTCACCCTGCCTAACCTCCACACTCGCCCTGCCTAACCTCCTCACTCGCCCTGCCTAACCTCCTCGTTCGCCCTGCCTAACCTCCACACTCGCCCTGCCTAACCTCCTCCCTCCACACTCGCCCTGCCTAACCTCCTCACTCGCCCTGCCTAACCTCCTCGCTCGCCCTGCCTAACCTCCACACTCGCCCTGCCTAACCTCCTCGCTCGCCCTGCCTAACCTCCTCGCTCGCCCTGCCTAACCTCCACACTCGCCCTGCCTAACCTCCACGCTCGCCCTGCCTAACATCCTCGCTCGCCCTGCCTAACCTCCTCGCTCGCCCTGCCTAACCTCCACACTCGCTCTGCCCTAACCTCCTCGCTCGCCCTGCCTAACGCTTCGTTCACACAGACAACCTACGCCTTGCCTTGCCTCAACCCACGCCTACGCCGAGCTGGGCGTGAACCTGTTACACGCTTTTGCGATCACACCGCACGCCTTTTGCACGCCGAACCTGGAGCCGAGTCACAAGCGCCTCTGCTCTCTCCCGACTGTATTTTTTAACGTGTTGTCCAGAATTGTCATGGGTAGCCTCTACTCTAGGTAAAATAAATCGGATATATTTAATGTTCTATTGATGCTGGATATGTATAACCAGGTCTGACTATAGTCGGACATTTTAGAGAGGTGATCTTGCAAGAATATGTGCTGGCACAACAACATTGTCCATCTTGCTTCTTCGGTCGCTATTCTCTCTCATGAAGATTTGTTTGCCGACGGGGAGAAAGCCCCACGTGATAGCTACCCGTCAATCTCTCTGTCTCTCTGCTCAACATGTTGTAGTAACTCCATTTTATTTTGAAATTCAGTTGACTTTGCCAGTTCCCACGGATATTGTCGCGTTTTTCTTTCATGGCTTGACAGAAAAGCCTGCCTGCACGCGCCTTGTCGGCTTCAAAATAGAACTCACGCCTATTCGATAAAATCGGCAAGGCACAGGCAAGGCGTGGGTACACGCAGGGTTCACGCTCAGGCGTCCGGTGTACACAGCCTCGTTGACTAAAACGGACGCCTATTAAAAAGCGTGGGTAAAGGCAAGGCATAGGCAAGGCTTGGGTCGCCGGTGTGAATTCAGCCTAACCTCCTCGCTCCCCCTCACACCACCAGGCCACCACCACCTCTCCGGCCTCAAACAGACGGAGCAGGAGGGAGAAGAACCGTCTGAAGAGTCACAGGAGGAAACAGAGGAGGCGAGAGCGCTGGATCCACACTCAGCTGGAGCAGCAACAGGTGAGAGAACTAGCATCACGTCTATGAGTCACTGCACACAGGTGGGGTTAGGGTTAGCATAGGCACTAACACTGGCAATGTCAGGGTCAAATACCAAATTGCTATCACCAAATACAAGACCACATGCTTCTACGCAGGCCTGTAAAGCCGGGAAAAATCTGGAAAATCATTTTAAGACCCTTTAGTGCAAGGCAAGGCAAACATTATTTACCGTATAATTAGTACATTTCATACAAAAAAAACAAAAAAAACATCATTTGTCAGGTAAATGACATTATCAACTCATAAAAAGATAAAGAAAAAAACGTATAAAGAGAAGAAAGAAAGCCAGTTTCTATTGACTCCTTTTGTATCTGTGAATCTCCCCTGCCTGATTCAATGCAGGGTTGCTGGCCTGTAGCTCAGTGCTTCCCAGCCATTTCATTGGCTTATCTTGGTAAAAAAAAAAAAGTATTAAAGGGGAGTCATTCAAATAATTTCCATTCAATAATCAGATGTGTTAGAGATGCCTATAAAAGTGTAATATGTAATAATTTAGAACAAATTTAGGAGAATCATCGACACTGCTGTAGCTGACCCCCTGCACTCTGACCTCCCACAAAACAAATAGTGTCGTCATTCAATCACAGCAAATACAGTGACATTATAGAATAGATGAAGAGAAGAGCGCTGCGTGGACTTAAAAATATGAGAGCCAGGTGCACGTGGATGCGTTAACTTAAAGTAATTGATAGAAAAATAAAGTTTGTCTTTAGCTTAGCTGCTATAAGCTTTTAGTAGCTTCTTTGGAGACCTGGCACTCCACACATTTGTATCTTGGTGTTGATTGAACATGTTAATTGTTTGTGTGTGTGGGGGGCGAAATAAAATCTGAATCTGAATCTGAATGTCTCCCGCAAGAAAAAACCTTTGGTGGAGAGTGGAAGCGAGCAAACCTTAAAAAAATCCCACAGCAACACTGGTCTTTTTAGTAGAAAATGTTAAAAAGCCTTTATTTTAAACATGGCAATAGATTAAAAAACACCAACATGTTTCTGCTCACACAGGAGCCTTCATCAGGGAGTAAGAGGACATGTGAATTTAAGACAGCCCTTATGTAGACAATCAGCAAGATTACATCATTGGATGGCCATCCAATCAGAATTCCACAATTATGCAAATAGGGAAAGAGAAAATGCAGTCATCTTGGTGCTTAAAGGTACAACAACCAAATGCAGGCCAAGAACCATATAGAAAAGACCACATGAAAGTTTAAATAGGAATTGCAACAACATTTACAGCTGGCATCGACTTATACCAGAAATAACTAAAGCATCAGCACACATCATGCAGAGAAGAACCCATGAAAACACTGATGTGACAATGTTTGCGTGCGTGCGCGTGCGTGCGTGTGTGTGCGTGCGTGTGTGTGTGTGTGTGTGTGTGTGTGCGCGCGTGCGCGTGTGTGTGTGTGTGCGTGCGTGCGTGTGTGCGCGTGCGTGTGTGTGTGTGTGTGTGTGCGTGCGTGCGTGTGTGCGCGTGCGCGTGTGTGTGTGTGTGTGTGTGCGTGCGTGCGTGCGTGTGCGTGCACAGGCTCTGGGTGTGAGCAGCTCATTGACAGACAGCGAGGAGGACAACAGAGAGGGGTACACCTGTGCTGTGTGTCTGGACGTGTACTACAGCCCGTACAGCTGTCAGCCCTGTGGCCATGTGTTCTGCGAGCCGTGCCTCCGCACCTTGGCTAAGAACCAGCATAGCAACACCCCCTGCCCCCTCTGCCGCACCCTCATCTCACACACACTCTTCCAGAAAGGTGAGCTTCTGACTGACACTCCAACTGTCACACCTGTCACACCTGTCAGTGTCACACCTGTCACACCTGACTTTGCACCACACTCGCACGGCATGCAAATTCAATGCAGGCCACCCGCTGCCTCACTGTCATTGATCAAGCTGCAGTAATTAGGAAAAGAGGGCATATCCAACAATCTAATTCAAATTTGGTCTTTAAAGTTATAATCTCAAAGATTTTCACGTCAATAAATGTGAAGTCACTATCTATCACAGACTGAGTTAACACAATGCTGCTGATTGAGCCTATGGCCCATTGATGGAAGCCTTTGCATTTTCAGTATTGTGTCTGTGGTGACACCCCTTGAGAGGGTAGGCGGAGCTAACGCAGTAGACTCTTCAACTGCCGTGTAGGTTCCCGACAACTGTTGCGTGAAGTAGGATAACAAGTGACTTTTCTCCAGTCTCTGCTAGGCTAGCATTGCATTGCGAGTGGTTACTATGGCCGAACAAACTGACTATGCACATTATGCAACACTGTTTGGATCTCACCTGCAATTGCCGCTCATCGCCATAGGTGTCGCCAAAGAGAACGAAACGGAAATCCTCGAGGTTGTCTGAAACCTACACGGTAGTTGAAGAGCGACACACAGTTCATGCAGTAAATGCTGCTCAATCTGAGATAGATAGTGACTTAACAGACATTTATTTACATGAAAATCTTTGAGATTATAACTTTAAGTACGCAGCAATTTATCCTTTACTGTAAGTATTGTTTACATTCCCTTTCAGAGCTCAACCACACAGCAAAGACCTTCTTCCCTAAGGTCTACCACACCCGCAAGCAGAACTTCCAGAAAGCCACTTGTGCAAAATGGCCTCTTCCCAACTGTCGCAAACGCTTTCGCATCTTCTGGGGTGAGATGTGTTTCTTGTGTCATGGTCTAAATCAGGGGTGCCCAAATTCTTTCCCATGAAGGGCCAAAACTCAATCTGGGTGGAGGGCCGAGGGCCAAAAACAAACGTTGTGGAATTACATTATTTAAAAAAACATCTGCATTTGTGGGGAGCTTAAACATTTAATCAGTAAACACCCCGTTAAAAACAGTTGTATTTTCCACCTTTGTAATCAAGAGAGAAATTTGACTTAATTCACAACTTGAAAAATCCTCAAGGTACTTTGAAAATCAGCTTTATTGTCCATCTGTTGTAAACAATTTGCCATGACAATTTGACAAAAACATGCAATATCCTGGTTGCTAATAACCTCCCACGTGCTACGTGTCCTACCGGTGAAGCTTCCCCTGTCAGGTGAAAAGAAGCGGCTGGCTAACTGCCCATGTCTCGGAGGAAGCATGGAGCCAATTTCGGCTCTCCTCAGATCGGCAGAGGGTGGAGTAGCAACCAGGATAAATAAATTAAGTTAGCACTAATGGGGGATAAAAAATGGGATAAAAAAATCGGGGGGGAATATATATATATATATATATTTTTCCCCCTCCCAAATCCGTGGCGGGCCAAAACAAACAGAGCGTGGGCCAAACTTGGCCCGCGGGCCCCAAATTGGTCACCACTGGTCTAAATCTTCTGGGGTGATCTGATACTCACCACCCTTTCCTCTATCATTCAAGCCAGCGTTCAAGATAAGCACTCATCTCATCCTAGTTTTATGATAGGAAAGTGACATCAGATCTTGTTTATTGGTTAAAAAATGATCTACCAAGGCCCCCATGCTAAAAATACATTAATGCATGGACCCTCCACATGACAATACATTTCAATAGATTTCAGGCTGTTTTATGGTTATTAGAGTTCCTACATTATTACCGTATTGGTCTGAATATAGGACGACCCTGTTTCAGGACTCATTTTTTGAAAAATGACTTTTTGAAGGCCAAACCTTGTTTTTTATAAAGAATATAAACAATTTTATTTGAAAATTGTAATAAAACACATTGAATAAGAAGGTTTAACAAAAACAACAACAAAAACATTAGCAGAGTAGAAACAGTGTAAAAAGTGTGTCGTTGCAGTGCACACTTGCAGTGTGTAGCTGGCCATCCTAACCTTGTGCCTTCCTGTTGAACATCTGGGGGGCCACATTATAGAAACTCCCTATCTTATGTCTTAATTTAGGATAGGACTAGTTTAAGATAGGATTTTTTCTGATTTGGTATTACAGAAGCAAATCCTAACTAACTTTAGGAATCCTATCTTATCTTGCTAAATCCTATCTTATGTCTTGTTAGGAAATCCTAAATACTCATCCAGCATCGGTTATCAACTTTTCTGTCTGTTACCCTAGCAACCACTAGCAACAGACACCTCCTCCTTTCTCAACTTGCGGGGGAAGTAGGAGCGCTAGTAGCCTGCTATTAGCTAGTAGGCTAACGATGTGTGTTGTTGTTGTCGAACATTTTTGAGATTGTGGGGCAATGGACCAAAAACGAAGGGCATTTAACTTCAAGGCAGATGAGTTGGAGGTCTTAGTGACCGCCGTAGAAAAGGTTAAAGACGTGCTTTTCTGAACATTTTCAGCCACCCTCACGCGGGAGGTGAAAGAGAGGGAATGGGCTAAAATAGCAGAAACCGTCCCTGCCGCATCAGGCATTCCTCCCCCCTTGGAAACTATATGTACCGAGGAGCCAAATTGCTGATGGCTGTTGCTACCTCAGTGCATTTGTAAGTTGTACTACAACCGGCAGAGCCCCGTGTCACCTAGTCGGTCTCTCCAACACAGGTCTCAGCTCCTCGGCTAGCTGCAGTATCATGTCCCGGGGCAGTCTGTATCGATTAACGAGCGTTCTGTCATCAAAATGCAAAACGTCATTCGGGTCCCGCACAAGCCTTTCGGCAAATACATTGCGCCTGTTGACATTTTGTTGGTTTTGCAAATGTAATAACAGCGCAGCCATAACGTAGGTAGGTAGGCTATAAATAGGCTATAAATTATAACCAGATGGCTGTTGTTCCAGTTGAAAATAGCGTAAATTAGTTAGGACAGCATAGCTGGCATCTTAAAGTTTAGAGCTTTTTTAAGATTTTGGGGAGTTGGGAAGCTTCTGTAATACGCTTTTCCCATTTTAAATTAGGATGAGAATATTGACTTAGGAACTGTTGTTCTGTAATGGGTGTTTTCCTAAATCAAGTCCTAACTCTAATTACCATGGTTACCAATCATTTAGGATAGGATTTGGAATTTAGGAAGTTTCTGTAATGTCGCCCCAGGATACCAGAGGCAGGCAGCGACAGCGGGGAGAGGCTGGCACCTGGCCCCTGCAGGCTTCACCCTGGATGCTCTGGACCTGGCTGACATGCGCGGCTGGCTCTTTGACATCGACCTGGTCATCATCTACATCCACTCTGTCAACTGGATCCTTGCTCTGCTCCTCCTCTGTTTCCTCGTCTACTTCTTCTTCTGTTGAGACCGCTGTGTTCAACAGCTAAAGACGCTGCAATGCTGCTTTGTTTGGTCTGCTTCTTCTTAAGGAGAGTGGGCCTTTTTTGATCAGTTTAGAGAGAGAACACAGTACATAGAAGTCAAACATGTACACAGTAAACACATGTACACATGTAAACAGAGAACACAGTACATAGAAGTCAAACATGTACACAGTAAACACATGTAAACAGAGAACACAGTACATAGAAGTCAAACATGTACACAGTAAACACCAGTACACATGTAAACAGAGAACACAGTACATAGAAGTCAAACATGTACACAGTAAACACATGTAAACAGAGAACACAGTACATAGAAGTCAAACATGTACACAGTAAACACATGTACACATGTAAACAGAGAACACAGTACATAGAATTCAAACATGTACACAGTAAACACATGTACACATGTAAACAGAGAACACAGTACATAGAAGTCAAACATGTACACAGTAAACACATGTACACATGTAAACAGAGAACACAGTACATAGAAGTCAAACATGTACACAGTAAACACATGTAAACAGAGAACACAGTACATAGAAGTCAAACATGTACACAGTAAACACCAGTACACATGTAAACAGAGAACACAGTACATAGAAGTCAAACATGTACACAGTAAACACATGTAAACAGAGAACACAGTACATAGAAGTCAAACATGTACACAGTAAACACATGTACACATGTAAACAGAGAACACAGTACATAGAAGTCAAACATGTACACAGTAAACACATGTACACATGTAAACAGAGAACACAGTACATAGAAGTCAAACATGTACACAGTAAACACATGTACACATGTAAACAGAGAACACAGTACATAGAAGTCAAACATGTACACAGTAAACACATGTACACATGTAAACAGAGAACACAGTACATAGAAGTCAAACATGTACACAGTAAACACATGTAAACAGAGTACACAGTACATAGAAGTCAAACATGTACACAGTAAACACATGTACACATGTAAACAGAGAACACAGTACATAGAAGTCAAACATGTACACAGTAAACACATGTACACATGTAAACAGAGTACACAGTACATAGAAGTCAAACTTGTGATGATGAAGTTAAAATATTGTAAAGAACCAGAGTAGAGCCAAGACATGGGGGTCTGGAGGGGGCATGGTGGAGCAGTGGTAAGCGATGTCGCCTCACAGCTAGAAGGTCCTGGGTTCGATTCCCACCTGGGACGCTGTGAGCGCTGAAGGAGTGCGTGCCCGTCCGCATGTCCTCGAGTGCCCACCGCCCGGGTGGGGTCGTCAAAAGGGCCTTTCTGTGTGGAGTTTGCATGTTCTCCCCGTGCCTCCCGGGGGTTTCCTTCATATAGGAACCCCTTCACTAAAACATGCAATATCCTGGTCACTGAAGTGGTGCCTCCTCTGGTCGTTAGGGGCGCCTGTTCGGAGAGAGGTGAACTCATTGGAATAGCGTGATCCTTCCATGTGCTATGTCCTACCGGTGAAGCTTCCCCTGTCAGGTGAAAAGAAGCGGCTGGCTAACTGCCCATGTCTCGGAGGAAGCATAGAGCCAGTTTCGGATCTCTCCAGTAGCCTGTACTACGAAGCTGTCTTAACAGACCCGCGATCTGTCACTTTGATCTGGTTTGACTGAACAGGATCAAAGCTATCTAGTTTAACGATACTACGACGCTGGTTTTCTACTCGATAACTGAAGCTGGCTTTATCTGGGATCTGCCTGTGCACGCGCACGTTTTTCGCTCGTGCACAGGCGCGCGTCCACGCGAAAGAGGTGCGCTAGCCAATCACATTATGAACAGCTGAGTTGATCCACGCCCACACCCATTTCCTCATTCAATGAAAGCGCAGTGCGTGATCAGAGTTTTAGCGGATATTTAATGTAACCTATGTCAGAATGAAAATCCGCGTTGGATATAATCTGCTGAAGGACTGCTAAAGCTGCCGCTTGTATTCACATCAGTCATTTGATTTACTTTGATCAGCGATTTCTGTCCCCTAAATGTGTAATCTCAGCCTATAAATTTCCACAATCTGTAAACCTAAATTTTAGACCATAGATTTAGAAACGCATGCTCAATGAATAATGATCTCTATCACTCATTATGTGTGTAGTTGCACTGATCGAATAATTAATATATAAAATAATGATAATGCTGATGCCTAATATAAAAGAGAAAACTGCTGAACTGAATTGAGACGATGCGGGCATAGTTTTCATTGATAAAAACTAGCCTATTTTTGCTCATATATTGGCATACAGCCTACAGGACACAGTTCCAGCTGAAACATGCAAGAGCCTGCATATTTAGTAGCCTATTGGGGCTATCCCATATTTATCCCATATCTATATTATATGTAGGTATAGGCTTTTCTGGCATGTAGGAGAATATCACCCTCACTCCATTTGAGGCTCCGTGTATGATATGCGCTGCGTGATTAATAGTGATCATATTTCTCCACGCATCGTTGAGCTGTTAAGACATAAAGTGGTAAGTAGGCTTAATTTAATTATGTAGCCTACAGAGCCACAAATGTTTTTCTTGTTCTATTCTCAGTTGACTGCAATCTATTTTTCATATGGCGATCTTATATGAATGGTGAGTGACTCCAGAGAGCCGATTATATGGGTCTGTCATGGATTTTGATCTTATCCTCTGAAGCTAACCTGGTCGGGACCAGGTTAGCTTTGCAGCATGAGTTGCCATGGTGATTAGAAGTTAACTTGCTTTGTAGTACGGCTAAACCAGGGTTAAACCTGAAGTTACCTCGCTAAACCACTAATCTTGCTTTGTAGTACAGGCTACAGATCGGCAGAGGGTGGAGCAGCAACCAGGATAAATAAATTAAATTAGCACTAATGGGGCATAAAAATGGGATAAAAAATCTGGAAATAAGACATGGGGGTCTGGTGCAGGACGGTCTGGAAGACAATTTGATCATCGTGTGTGTGTATGTGTGCGTGTGTGATATATATATATATGTATATATATATGTATATATATGTGTATGTATGTATGTACTGTATATATGTATGTGTATATATATATATATACAGTATATATATATACACACACACACACACACACACACACACACACACACACACACAGTAATAGAATGATAGAGAGTAATATGGCCTAATTTGAAGGTCACTTTCCCTTTCCATGTTACTGCATACAGAGCGGAATGTTCCATCAAAAAATAACGTTTAGGTGAAAAAGTCTGGCTGGCTGTTATGTCTGTGTAATCTGTTTAGTTTGTAGCCTACATGGCTGTTATGTCTGTGTAATCTGTTTAGTTTGTAGCCTACATCAAGTTCACCACTAGGTGGCAGTGTAGACAAGTGAGGTCAGAAGTGGTAGGTGAAATCTATATCACACTTTACAGGTCTCCAATCATGTATGGGTGACGAGGAGGTGTCAGTTTGTAGCGCTGGCATGTCAGAAAGCCATCACATCATCTAGCATTTCAGCTGTTTCATAGATTCAGTTGGTCAAGTAGAGTCTAGTTCAGAGGTGCTCATATTCTTTCCTATGAAGAAATTATCTGGATGGTGGACCATGCACGTGGGCCAAAAATAAATGTAGATGTTATGTGAAATTACATTATATTAAAATGTATTTTATTTTATAGACCGTTTACATTGTAAATCTAAAATACTTTTTCAAACAACACTACTACTTTTGCATCTGTTAGTAATTAAAAACGGTAAGTAAAAGCCCTCATCATCATCAGTGATGATGTCATCACAGATGTTGCTCGAGCAATTGTGACATCATCAGTCATCAGATGTCGTTGATTACTGACCATAACTTTGCCTTCAATGGTTATATTTTTCAGCGTTGTCATATCTGCTGTGTACTGTCTCCAGCTGTAGTCTCTGGCTACTGTCATTAACCCATTGATACCTGATGCAGCATTTGCGTGTAGATCCCTCATTTGTGTGTGTATCCCTTTAGGTCTTAAAGGGATACACACACAAATGCTGCATCAGGTATCAATGGGTTAAATGAGCAGGACCAGCTGATGCTAATCATGCTAATTCACCTGAATGACATCTATGATGACGACCAGTCCTGCATTTAGTTTGTTTTGCCTACAGGGTTTTCTGATGTTCAGAGCACAATGAGTTAGTTATACGTAGACAATCACCTTAAAATTTGTTTTCATTTGAGCATGAAGCCTTTGAACTATGGGTTCATATATTGCTTTTTGGTCTTTCAGACAAGACAGTGAAATTATTCAGTAAAGAACCTATGATGGTTATATGAGGAAAAATTTCATTGATATTTTTTCTTTTTTTTATGTAGCGTATTCTTCTACTACAGTCTTGAAGTTGGGATGGAAATGAACTGAGTGCCTCAACAGAAACATGTCATTGTGTAAACAATTTGTCTCTTTGTTTACCATTGTCTTATGACTATGAAAAGTAATAAACATGTCACAAAAAGGATTTGAGTTTTGTTTATTTTTGAAGATTTATCTAGACTGAAAAAAATCATTGAAAGTTGATAAGCTTATCTGACCTCTACATTTCTAATATCATGCACACACACACACACACACACACACACACACACACACACACCACACACACACACACACACACACACACACACACACACACACACACACACACACACACTATATATGATTGCTTGATTTTCTTTATTTAAGTGTCTACTTCCAATGAAGCCCCGCCCATATGCGCTTACAGGACACTTTTACTGTTCATCATTTAAACAAACAATGATCAAACATAAAACCAACAGAAACACCCAAAATACATACAGGGAAGCAGCATGAAAAGCACCACCTAAACCTACTTAAAGAGCTGTGCTTGCCTTCTATTCTAGTCCTTAGAAATAAATTAGCAGTCTAGTCTATAGACACCAGTGACCTCATTTACAACTTCTTATTTTTTTCATTTTATTTTATGGATTTCAAGGTATTTTTTCTTAATAAACAATAACATCCAAAAACCATCCATGCATTAAGCACACAATACAGAAAGATACCTAACAGAGTCCCCAAAAAACAAAACAAAAAAATACACTTCAAACAAAATAGATAAAACAAAAGGTATAAACATTAGAGATATGACACAAAGTCAGTCCCAGTCTGGAGGAGTTGACAGGAGTTTGGGGGTGGGGGGGGGGGGCATTGAGTCAGACTGGTACATTGGGAGAAGGGGGGGGGGGGCATTGAGTCAGACTGGTACATAATTGGGAGAAGGGGGGGGGGGGGGGCATTGAGTCAGACTGGTACATATAATTGGGAGAAGGGGGCTTCCCTTTGAGAACAACCCGGTTAAGAAAAGGTTGTCAGGTCTTATGAGCTGTTGACTCACACAAGGTGTAGCTAAAACATCTGCAATCCACCGTGTGTGGGACAGGGGGCGAGTCTCCCAATCAAGAAGGATCCTCCACCTAATCAACACTACATCATTTACAACTTCTAATGTAATTTATCACTTCAGATTCATACAATCACATCAAAGAACATGATAACAAAAAACTAATTTCAGCCCCCCAATAAATCAACATTTTGTCAAAATGTGTGCATAGGAAAATGTGTTTAAGAATGAAGTCCCAGCCCTGCATTAGTGATGATCAGCATGCATGTCAGACTGCACCAAAACAAACAGCACATTCAGGCCCGTAGCCAGGCTTTGAGAAATACCGAGGTAATTTTAGCGCGGCGTGTGGGGCCCAGGGGGGGCTATGCCCCCCCGGATAATTTTTTTGTCCATTTTAAAGTAAAATGCTTCAATCTGGTGCACTTTGAGAGCAAAATGAAGAGGCTAGATCTATAAAGAACTACATACATCATGTTAGATTAATATCCTCTTTACTGCTGTTGCTTTAAAATGATCCAAAAAATAAATGCCTCCCCATATGATATAATTTATATTCTGCATACAGGTCACATGGCAGAATACTGCTCAATTAAATACAATGGCCCATCTACACAAACATCACTTACAGGGGAGTTACTTACCCATTCACTTCAATAGAACTGTCCCCAAAGTCTAGCCCCAATCTAGCCTCAATGCAAAATCTGAATGTTGTGAGTTATCTCTCTTCCTTCTATAGCACACAGAGAGGAAGCAAATTGTTGCATTTCCGATCAACTGTCGCATTAAAACATCAATGACAGATTAATAGATCTGGGGACCAGGGCTATTTTTCAAAAAAAAAAATTGGTGTGGAAAATACCGAGGTCATGACCTCGGTGTCCTCAATGGTAGCTACGGGCCTGAGCACATTGTCTACATTTAAACAGAATGTTTTCACCAAAGCTAAACTGCAAATGTGATTTAAAAAAATGCCTACATACAGACATTCCATAGAACCACAGCAGTTATAGAGAAATGTACCTTCATAGTGTGTCCCTCACAGATGGGCCTTTTCACCTGGTCTTTAATGCTGTAAAACTCAGGGTCATTTAGCCAGCAGATTGACAGACTCAACAGCACCCTGAGTCTGTGCTATGCTATGGTGTCATAATTACATCATCACAAGGGACACTAAGCACCAGTTCAGTTTGCTCTGTCCTTCCAGCTGCAGGGAGGTTTCTCACAGGAATCAACACCCGTCCTGTTGAAATCAGGGTAAGACGGCTATTATTGCAGGTGTAAATGTATAACACTTTTACTTAAGCTCCCACCTTTGATCAATCTATACTACTATTTGTATAATATTATATTATATTATATTATATTATATTATATTATAATATTACTATATTATATTAAATGTATATGTTTTAAATGAAGTCTTTACCTTTCTTGTTGTAGATCAATCCAGCGCTCACAAAGACAAAACCAAGTAGCAGACCAAACCCTCCCACAACTAATTGATTCCTCTCTGATGCAGGAAGGGAAGTGTCTAAAATAATGATAAAAATAAGCTTTCATAAACATCATAGTGACAGTTTGCTGACCCTACATACACATACATCAACACACTGGCACACTGAACCCACCCCAGACTTGAAGCAGTGGTTCAGAGAGGCTGTAGTGTTCTACCATGCAGGCGATGTTCTCTCCTGGAGTGACGGTGTACTCCAGGTAGGAGTGAATCTGGTAGTAGAAATCCCCATCAGGCCATACTTCAGAGAAACGGACGTCTGAGGTCACTTCCTGTCCGTCCCTCAACCATGTCACTCTGATTGGTTTTGGGTAAAAGCCATACGCACTGCACACAAGCATGGAGGGGTGTCGACCATGAGGCAAAGTGACTGAATTCAGCTTGACATTGGGCGTGGCTGTTAAGTAATCTGAAATAAACAAGTTAAGGTTTATATTATGATTATACTGTGAAAAGGCTTCCCAAAAGCCCACAGCCCAACTCAATAGAGTGACCCGGTTGTAACCAGTTGGCCACATCCTAAATACTAGACCCAAGGATGGCCGTATCTACCATTGAGGAAATTTATTTTTATTTTTTTAAGAAAAATAGCCCTGGCCCCCAGATCTATTCATCTGTCAGTCATGTTTTAAAGCCCTCAAAAATAACATGATATATGACATAGTTGAAATGCAACAATTTGCTTCCTCTCTGTCAGTGTGCAAGTAGAAGGAAGAGATCACTCTCATCACAGAGACAAGGAACCTATCCACCTTATTTCTAGCTGCCATGATGCCTGATGGGTGCTTCTTCCGCCTCCGGTGTAATAGACTGTTTTACAGTCTATGGTTTTAACTTGACAAAAAAAAAGTCTATGAGGATTTTACAGCAGAGCCATTCTGCTCTACAGCCGTGACGTTCGGGTGCTGGGATAACGTAATGCATTGTGGGTAGTCGGCTACAGTGGCTAATGCTAGCGGCTAGCGTAATAGTTACTTTACATGGCAGTAAAACGCCACTGAATGACCAAATTGATTTAACTTTGAACCATTTCAAGTAACACTGTTTCCATACGGACCCCCAGCGTTGGTTAGTTGTTTATAACGTGACTATATAACTTTTATAACGTACTCCAGTTTCCGGTTTATGATTCGGGTCTGCAGCCAAAGAGTATAACAAAGGAAATGGCAAGCTGCAACAATAAGTCACGTTAAAACCGGACCTTGTACCCACAATTATTTCTTAGAGTGGGGCATTCAAAAATAAGGTGGCTAGAGAAGGAAGAGATTACTCTCACCACAGACAGCGTTCACATTTTGCATTGGGGCTAGATTTTGGGGACAGTTCTATTGAAATGAATGGGACAGGCATGGGAAATGGAAAGTCCCACTATAAACCATCACAGAGTGGTACAGAGTATCTGTGTTGTTTCACCTTTGATTGAAAAATGCTTAATTGCTTCGTAACCCTGGGTAGATTTACAGGCATAATTGCAGACGCTCCCTAAACGTTTTTTTCTTTGTTAGTACTTGGGAGACACTCCCTAGAATCACCATGGAGGTGTGGTGTAAGACGTTCTTTCTCTTCTGCTCTGGCCACGGGGTCATCCCTATGTTCCCCGGGTCCTATGTTCCCCGTTTTTGTGGGACCGGGGAACATAGAACACTTTCTATGAAAAAGGGTCCTATGTTCCCCGCTTTTCCCAAATAGGGTCCTATGTTCCCCGCTATGTTCCCGGGTCCGATGTGTCTCCCGAAATGCCAAAAACAGCCTACCTCATATGATTGCTTTGCCGACCACCCGCAATGCCGACCTTAGGTTTAGGCGTGAGGGGTGGGAGAGGTTAGGTTTTGGGTTAGGGTCTGGGGGAGGTTAGGTTTGGCGTGGGGGCTGGGAGAGGTTAGCTCCAGGCAGCGGTCCACCGACACGCTGCACACCGCCTCGCTCATGAGCTGGTTCTGCTTGTGGGCTATCGGCATTGTGGCCTGTCGGCACATAGACGCGGCACCACATTTGGAAAGGGCCTGCCGACTAGGTCATTTTTTTGGCATTTCGGGAGAAACATCGGACCAGGGAACATAGCGGGGAACATAGGACCCTATTTGGGAAAAGCGGGGAACATAGGACCCTTTTTCATAGAAAGGGTTCTATGTTCCCCGGTCCCACAAAAACGGGGAACATAGGACCCGGGGAACATAGGTACGCTCCCCTGGCCACACACTGCCAACACAGCAGAGTGGGCTCCGTCTATATAGATCTACAGTAGCCTCTTAATTTTGCTCTCAAAGTGCACCAGATTGAAGCATTTTACTTTCAAATGTAAAAAAGAAATATTCGCCACCACATTAAAATGACCTTGGTATTTATAAAACCCTGCATACGGCCCTAGGCCCAAGCCATCCTAACTCCTGTTTCACCACTAGACCTGGAAGACATGGCCACGCCATTGTCTGCTCTCCAACCATAATTGCCTTTCAAATGTGCAGGAGACGGTTTTGACAGAATTGTGTTTGGAGCTGATTTCCTGTCAGTTGTTGTACTAACAAACACTGCATCAGGAAGTAACCTGGGGGACATTTTGAATGTTTGTTGTCGAGTTGCAATGTTGATGTATGTTTTCTTCTTCTTCTTTCTTTCCTTTCTTTTCCTGTGTCTGAGCCTGTTTGTCTTGTTCGTATATTGTTCTCTAAAAATAGAAAATTAAATATATAAAAAAAATTAAAAACAAAAAAAACTGGGTAAATGTCTCTTCTGGTGGCCTCATCTCTAGATTCAAGATTCAAGATTTTTATTGTCACTCCATGGTACAAGTATCACGTGTGAAATTCTTGTGCTGTGGACTCCGTTTACGACATAGTATAAATAGGCAACAAGCAATGAGCAATAGGCAATAAGAAATAGGCATCAATAAGCAATACTAAGCAGCAATAGGCAATAAGGCAGAATAGCGATAAGACAAGTCAGTGGCTTATTCATCTACCAACCCTGTCATCTTCTAACCATAGCCAGCAACAGCCCTAACCAGTTACGTCACAAACTCAAGAAAATATATTTTTACATTTACCCAATGCGTCCATGTTGGATGTGTTGCACGTGAGCAACTTCTCAAGTGCTCTTTGGGATTGGTCATAAGGATTATTAGTCCATATTTTTGCCAGATCCACTCCCCAGGCTGTGAATCCTGTCCAATTGCCTCTTGTGCTGTTGTATTGCACCATTACGTTCTTGTTAAAACGATGCAGTAAGGTATACTCAGTATCTTTTAAGCCTGGACCTTTTAAAGTACAGCATCCAGTGGACTGCACATAATCTCCATCTGAGAAAACTGGACACAAAAGTATTGATGTGAAATTAATAATTATATAAATAAATGACAATAAATAATTAGCACAACTTACTCAAAGAAAGAAATTAGTATCAATAACGTTACTTCAAGTAGAAAGTGATGTAACTCACTCAAACTGAGAAGAGAGAAAACAATACAACAAAGAAAATTCCCATATACATGTTTTCACAAAAATCTACAGGAACAAAGTGTCTGTCCTGAGGCATTTATGAGTCTACGGGTTCAGGACAGCAAAGAAACAGGGAAATAGATGCTGGCACACTGATAATGTCAGTATGCGTCCAATGATATAACAATAATACAGAATGGCACAACCCGTAAAAATACGATAATCCGAGGAACACATGAACATGACATCACTGAAGATGTCACTGATGATGTCACGATTTGCATCACAAATCACTGATGATGTCATGTGAACCCCGCCTGCCCAGGCAATTTTAATGATGATGATAATGATGATAGCAATCTCGCATGCTCGATTTCTGGGGTAGAGAATGGGCGCAACATGTTGTGGGATTTATGACATGCCTGACAATGTAACAATTTGCATCACAAATCACTAGGGCTGGGTATTGGTTAAAATTTCAAGAATCGATTCGATTCCGATTCACAAGGTTTCAAATCGATTAATCCCGATTCGATTCGATTAATTTCAATATCGATTTTGTTAGTGATACTAAAACATGTTTTTTGAGCTGTAACTTGAATTACATGACTGTCCAGTTATGTAACACAGGGGTTCCCAAAAATGTTTGCGCCAAGGACCGGTAGATACATGGGAAAAAAAGTTGCGGACCGGTTGCCGTGTCGAGGCGAATCATTTTGGCCTCAATCCTTTTAATTACTCGAGTTATTCGAGGTACTCGAGGAATCGTGACAGCTCTATTGTCAATTTTAATGGTTTTAGTTACCCATATATTTACTCACCAGGTGGTGACAAAGGGTAAATAACAGACTTTTCATCTGTCAATAAAGACACTTTCACAATTATGCACAGTGATTTGATTTCAGCCTATATAATTTCTAAAAGTAGATATTAATGATCAAACATTTCCATTTATGTAGCCTACAGTATTTGTTTTTGTTTAAATTACAAACATAAATAAACGTCAACTTGAAACTATGTTTTAACTACCACACACAGCCTATAATATTATAGCCTATGTTTATAAAAAATTTTTTTATCGATCTCTGGACATATGAATTGATATCATTGGATTAAAATAAAAATCGATTAAAAATCGGAGAATCGAGTTTTTTAACCCAGCCCTACAGCCCTGCACTGATGATGTCACTGATGACTAACACCGCACAATCGGGGTCTACCCGCAGTGCCGACAGTCCGCAATGCCGACGTTAGGTTTAGGCGTGGGGGGTGGGAGAGGTTAGGTTTAGGGTTAGGGTCTGGGGGAGGTTGGGTTTAGGCATGGGGGGTGGGAGAGGTTAGCTCCAGCCGGTCCACCGACACGCTGCACGCCGCCTCGCTCAGCTGGTTCTGCTTTTGGGCTATCGGCATTGCGGCCTGTCGGCACTGCGGCCTGTCGGCACATAGACGGGGCACCGCACAATCATGACTAACACTGCAGAATTGTGAGTAACACCGCCAGGTAGGTGCCCATGATCTGAGGTAGGAAGATTAAAAATAAATAAATCACAGAGGAGCAGTAATAAGGAAAACTGTCGCTTACTTACTTGCTGCAGAGATGCAAACAGCTCCAGAGAAAAGAAGAATAATTTTGAAGTGCATGGTCAACAACTTAAAGTGTGCTGCAGTAATAACACTTCTCTATATGGTTTGAGAAGGAGAAATCTATTCACTGCTGTGAAGTGAACCAACTTGTTTTCATCACATTAAAGTCAGCTGTTCCTTCATCAGCCTACACACCCAGTTCTGAGGTGAGGTGATGATGTGTGTGTGTGTGTGTGTGTGTGTGTGTGTGTGTGTGTGTGTGTGTGTGTGTGTGTGTGTGTGTGTGTGTGTGTGTGTGTGTGTGTGTGTGTGTGTGAGAGAGAGAGAGAGTGTGTGTGTGTGTGTGTGTGTGTGTGTTTGTGTGTGTGTGTGTGTGTGTGTGTGTGCCAAATGCATCAAATTGTTCATAGTTCCTCATACCTCAGTGTTCAGAGATGTGAAGGCATGATCAAAGAACTTAATGTGAAACACCTCCAAAAAACACAACATCTTTGTCTTTTGACTATTGTTACACATACTGTAGGTGGCAGTGATTGTGTGTCGGCCGTAGCTTTGCTTTTAACTTTGGTAGGGACACATCTCGAGGCGTTTTGCATTTATGATAGACTTCCGACCGCCACTTCACATCATCTAGAGCAGTGATACTCAACTTGCGGCCCGCGATGGAATTGCAAAATAATTTTTTTTGTTTTTTTTATTCTTTTTTTTACAGTGCACCTGAATGCAACACGCAAGATACCCGCTGAATAAGTGTCCAAATGTTCATGTCATTCTGGCCAATACTCCACTTCTGTTATAGCATTTCAGTCTGGAATATGGAATATATTTCAATAATCTATGATTTAGCTGCTAAATTGTCAAATACTGACGTCTGCTCGCTACCCAGGCACTTATGTATGTACTTAACCTAACTAACTTAACCTAAGTAACTATCTGGTGTGCACAACATTGTCAGACTAAACTCCGGCTGACACCCCAAAAACCTACAATCCGCGACAGAAAACGTTAGGGTTGTGCTACAACCCGGGTTTTACGAGTGAGAACGAGAGCTCTCACTAGTGCCTAGTTCGCTGCGCACGCAGCACTATGGAAGACTGTCATTTTTGCTCCAAAAATTACTTTACATTAAAACCTGACCACACCCCTTTAGGTGACGTGGTGCCCCCCTGGGGCTGACTGGGCCACCCACCTCACCCCGTGACTACGTCACGGCCAGTCAGCCCAGGGTCCGCCACTCATTTCTTCCAGCCAGCTGAGATCCGACGCACCCAGAGACGCATCGACGCAGCAAGGCTGGGTAGTGAGAGCTCTCGTTCTCACTCGTAAAACCCGGGTTGTAGCACAACCCTAACGTTTTACTTCGTTTCGAACTCAAGCTCTCACTAGTGCCTCAATTCAACCGACCTTGCTGCCGGGAGCACCCACAGGGCGACCCGAAAGGCACCGGTGAACCACGGCTATATGGCAACGTTTATGCCTAACCGAATGACATATTAGAGTGGCAACGATACTACTTTCTTGCCACCGACAGCACCGCGTGCGCGAACTGCGAACCGGACACGTCGAGACTGTAGTACCTGACAAAAGTGTGATGAGAGGACCATGAGGCCGCGGCACACATGTCCTCCACCGACACACCACGCAACAACGCAGAGGATGTCGCAACACCTCGCGTAGAATGCGCCTTGATACCCTCCGGGGGAACCTTGCCCACGGCAGAGTATGCCAACGCGATCGCCTCCACTATCCAGTGTGATAAGCGATCCTTGGAAAGGGGTCCGCCCTGGGCCCTTTGCCCAAAGCAGACCAACAGCTGATCTGTAATGCGTAATGAGCGCGTCCTGGCCACATAGGCCGAGAGCGCCCTTACGGGGCACAGCATGTGCAAACGTCTCTCCTCACCCGAACTGAACGGCGGGGGACAGAATGCCGATAAGTCTATAACCATAGACCTATAGCTGGCATTAATATTATTGGGCTGGTACGCCGGGTTAGGTCGCAACGTAACCCTGCGCCCATCGTCCCCAAAAACCATACAGGCCTGCTGCACCGAGAGGGCAATCAGGTCACCAACTCTCTTTCCTGACAACAAGGCCAGCAGCAGCGCGGTCTTTAAGGACAGAAACTTCAAATCGGCGGAGTCCAAGGGCTCAAACGGATGACCCGTTAGCCCGTCCAGCACCGTAACCAGGTCCCATTTGGGAAAAACGCACCGCACCGGCGGGCAAGGTTTACGCGCCCCCTTCATGAAGCGCGAGACCAAAGGGCACACCCCCACGGGGGTCCCTTCAATCCCCATGTGGCAAGCCGAAATCGCGGCTACGTACACCTTCAGCGACTGCGGGGACTGGCCCGCGTCAAGCAGGCTTTGAAGGAAACAGAGAACTGGACGCACGCTGCAGTTCACTGGATCCACACCCTTACTTGTGCACCATCGCGAAAAAACCCGCCACTTGTACTCGTACTGAGTGCGGGTCGAAGCAGCCCTAGCAGTCTGAATAGTGCGCACCACATTGTCGGGCAAGCCCCGTGCTAGCAACTGGTCCCGTTCAGGAGCCAGACTGCTAACTTCCACCTGCCTGGGGAGGGGTGGAACACCTCCCCCTCCGCCTGGGATAGGAGATCGGCCCGCACCGGCAATGCCCAAGGCGGGCCCTGCGCCAGGGAGACCAGGTCCGCAAACCACGTCTGCCTGGGCCAGAACGGAGCCACTAGAACGAGCCGGAGACGCTGTTCCTTCACCCTGTCCAACACCTGATGGATCAGGGGGATCGGTGGAAACGCATAAAGCCCCTCCCGTGGCCACGCGTTCGCCAACGCGTCGTGTCCCAACGGGGGGCTGTCCTCCTGGATCGAGAACCACAATGGGCAGTGCGTCGCGCGCCGCGATGCGAAGAGATCGACGCGGGCACGACCGAACCTGGCCCAAATCTGTTCCCCCACCTGAGGGTGGAGGCACCACTCCGTATGACGGGGGTAGCCTCGAGACAGCAGGTCGGCGCCGTAATTCAGCCATCCCGGCAGATAGACTGCCGACACTGACAGGAGACGGGGATACGCCCACAGGTGAATCTCCGCCGCTAACCGGTTCAAAGTCTTCGACCGCACACCGCCCTGTTTGTTCAGGTGGGCGATCGCCGCCATATTGTCCGAGCGAATCAGCACATGGCGTCCATGTATGACTCGCTGGAAATGAAGCAGAGCGAGGCGGATCGCCTCCAGCTCCAAGACGTTTATGTGGCGATGCTCCTGAGCCTCCCACCGGCCGTTCGCCGACAGAAGCCCGCACACCGCACCCCAACCCCAGAGGGAGGCGTCGGTGCGAATCACTAGCCTGAGCGGGACCGGGCCCAATCGAGTGCCCCTCGATAGGTAACGGGGGTCTGCCCATATGGCCAAAGCCAGGCGGGCCTGACCTGTCATAGGCACCCTGCGATGACGGTCCCTGGCTGGATCCAAGCGCAACGCAAGGAACCAGATATGGAACGGACGCATGTGTAGCCTCCCCAGGGGGAGCACATGCAGTGCCAAGGCCATCAGGCCCAACATGACTGTGCACTGAAGCACTGACACCGAGGAGCATCGACTTAATGCCCTCGCTGTCCGCACCGTGCGCGCCTGTCGCTCCCGCGAAAGGCGGGCTCGCATGGCCCGGGAGTTCAACTCGAGCCCCAGGAAGATCGCCGTCTGCTCTGGGGCGAGGCAGCTCTTTTTCCAGTTCACCAGGAACCCTAAGGTTTGTAGGTGATCGGTCACCACCTTGGTATCCCAGCTGGCACACAACGTCATTAGACGTTGATCTTTGGTTGGATGGAGGTCGTGACGTCCGTGACCATAATCCAATGTCAGTCCAACGTCTAATGTCAACGTCAGGTTGACGGTTAATACTGACGACATCTGACGTTGATATTATGTTGGTTTTAAGTTGTGTTTTTAAATAACCAAAATCCAACGTCTGGTAAACGTTGTAATATTAACATCCACACAACGTTAAATTCTAACATCATCAGACGTTGATATTTAGTCGATTTTAAGTTGTGTTATAAAGTAACTAAAATCCAACGTCTTCTAAACATCCCAATATTAACGTCATTATAACGTAAAATCCCAACATCATTAGACGTTGAGATTATGTTGATTTTAAGTTGTGTTATAAAGTACCTAAAATCCAACGTCTTTTAAACATCCCAATATTAACGTCAATATAACGTAAAATCCCAACATCATTAGACGTTGATATTATGTTGGTTTCAAGTTGTGTTTTTAAATAACCAAAATCCAACGTCTGTTAAACGTTGTAATATTAACATCCACACAACGTCAAATTCTAACATCATCAGACGTTGATATTTAGTCGATTTTAAGTTATGTTATAAAGTAACTAAAATCCAACGTCTTCTAAACATCCCAATATTAACGTCATTATAACGTAAAATCCCAACATCATTAGACGTTGATAATATGTTGGTTTTAAGTTGTGTTTTTAAATAACAAAAATCTAACGTCTGTTAAACGTTGTAATATTAACGTCCCCACAACGTTAAATTCTAACATCATCAGACGTGGATATTTAGTCGATTTTTAGTTATGTTATAAAGTAACTAAAATCCAACGTCTTCTAAACATCCCGATATTAACGTCATTATAACGTAAAATTCCAACATCATTAGACGTTGAGATTATGTTGATTTTAAGTTGTGTTATAAAGTAACTAAAATCCAACGTTTTCTAAACATCCCAATATTAACGTCAATATAACGTAAAATCCCAACATCATTAGACGTTGATATTATGTTGGTTTTAAGTTGTGTTTTTAAATAACAAAAATCTAACGTCTGTTAAACGTTGTAATATTAACGTCCCCACAACGTTAAATTCTAACATCATCAGACGTGGATATTTAGTCGATTTTAAGTTGTGTTTTAAAGAAACTGAAATCCTACGTCTTTAAACGTTCCAATATTAACATCAATATAACGTAAAAACCCAACATCATTAGACGTTTATATTATGTTGGTTTTACGTTGTGTTTTTAAGTAACCAAAATCCAACGTCTGGTAAACGTTGTAATGTTACTGTCCACACAACGTTAAATTCTAACATCATCAGACGTTGACATTTAGTCGATTTTAAGTTGTGTTATAAAGAAACTAAAATCCAACGTCTTCTAAACGTTCCAATATTAACGTCAATATAACGTAAAATCCCAACATCATTAGACGTTGATATTTTATTGGTTTTAAGTTGTGTTTTTAATTAACCAAAATCCAACGTCTGTTAAACATTGTAATATTAACATCCACACAACGTTAAATTCGAACATCATCAGACGTTGATATTTAGTCGATTTTAAGTTGTGTTTTAAAGAAACTAAAATCCAACGTCTTCTAAACGTCCCAATATTAACGTCAATATAACATAAAATCCCAACATCATTAGACGTTGAAATTCTGATGGTTTTAAGTTGTGATTTTAAGTAACCAAAAATCCAACGTCTGTTAAACTTTGTAATATTACCGTCCACACAACGTTAAATTAGAACATCATCAGACGTTGATATTTAGTCGATTTTAAGTTGTGTTATAAAGTAACTAAAATCCAACGTCTTCTAAACATCCCAATATTAATGTCAATATAACGTAAAATCCAAACATCATTAGACGTTGAGATTATGTTGATTTTAAGTTGTGTTTTTAAGTAACCAAAATCCAACGTTTGTTAAACGTTTTAACATTAACGTCCACATAACGTTAAATTCTAACATCATTAGACGTTGATATTTAGTTGATTTTAAGTTGTGTTTTAAAGAAACTAAAATCCAACGTCTTCTAAACGTCCCAGTATTAACGTCAATATAACGTAAAATCCCAACATCATTAGACGTTCATATTTTGTTGGTTTTAAGATATGTTTTTAAGTAACCAAAATCCTACGTTTGTTAAACATTGCAATATTAACGTCCACACAACGTTAAATTCTAACATCATCAGACGTTGATATTTAGTCGATTTTAAGTTGTGTTATAAAGTAACTAAAATCCAACGTCTTCTAAACATCCCAATATAAATGTCAATATAACGTAAAATCCCAACATCATTAGACGTTGAGATTATGTTGATTTTAAGCTGTGTTGTTAAGTAACCAAAATCCAACGTTTGTTAAATGTTTTAACATTAACGTCCACATAACGTTAAATTCTAACATCATTAGACGTTGATATATAGTTGATTTTAAGTTGTGTTTTAAAGAAACTAAAATCCAACGTCTTTTAAACATCCCAGTATTAACGTCAATATAACGTAAGATCCCAACATCATTAGACGTTTATATTTTGTTGGTTTTAAAATATGTTTTTAAGTAACCACAATCCTACGTCTGTTAAACATTGCAATATTAACGTCCACACAACGTTAAATTCTAACATCATCAGACGTTGATATTTAGTCGATTTTAAGTTGTGTTATAAAATAACTAAAATCCAACGTCTTCTAAACATCCCAATGTTAATGTCAATATGACGTAAAATCCAAACATCATGAGATGTTGAGATTATGTTAATTTTATGTTGTGTTGTTAAGTAACCAAAATCCAACGTTTGTTAAACGTTTTAACATTAACGTCCACACAATGTTAAATTCTAATATCATTAGACATTGATATTTAGTTGATTTTAAGTTGTGTTGTAAAGGCTCTCTGCGTGCGATAGGTCTGCTCTGGGCAAATTGCCGGCGAGACGATGAGGGAGACGGCCGCCCTGTGAAGCATCTGGGGCTCCTGCCTCACCGTCCGCAAAGGCATGTCCTCTGGCTGGCCTGTAAGGGCCAGCTGCTGTGCTGCTGGATGTAGGAGCACGGTCCACTCTGAGCGGTCGTCCATTATGGCGTATGTGTCCAGCCTCTGGTCCCCATGCTGGGTCACCACTTTGCAGACCTTACGGAGGGCATGACGGTTTCCCCATGGAGGTTTCCCAGTGTAGTCGCCCCCCCCCCCGGTTCCCCCTGGGGGAGCAGGGTGGCTTGATCCGTCAGGGGGAGCCGGGTGGCCGCTTCTTTCTGGGGGAACGGGCTTGGGGCCCGTTCTTGGCTTCCTCTGCTCGGACTTCTTGGCATCCCTAGAGGCCTTGGCTGGAGTTGTCTCCATGAGCCCGGGCAGGGCCAGGAGGTGAATTCCGGGAATAGGTAATCGTGATGGCTGGTCCCGCCCTCTGGGGGGGTCCCAGCTGTCGTGTCCGGCTATCTTGTGGGAATGGTTGACGCCGGCCGGCTGACTGTGCCCCGTGCTGTTGGTCCCAACGTTCGCCATGCCTACCTGAGTGTGGTGTATCCCAGTGGCGGGCTCGGCGGAGCCGTGCCCGTTGCACTCTATTGCATGCTCAGGGTCGGCGACCTTTGTTGGCGGACGTGTCCTGGGTGCGGGTGTTGGTGGCATTGGCAATGGCCGTTGCCCTTGTCTGGGCAGTGGAACCGGGGGTTGCGTAGTTTGGGTCATTGGCTCTGGGGCTGCCGTGCTGACCTGACCCTGGTCGTGGGAGGTGCGAGGCACGGGTGAAATGTTGAGCCGGGGTGCGGGCACCGGTAAAGTGGGTGGCGCCCTCCGGGGTGCTAACCCTGAGGCCGGTACGCACGCCGGCTCGAAGGACCAGTTTGTAAGGAAGTTTATGTGCTTGCCTTGTGTGAAGTGTGAAGTTGCTGGATCTTAGGTAAGGGCTCACGGGCAGTGGTCGATTAGAACCACAGAGATGTCTTTTCAGGCTTTAATGAAATATCAGGCAGATAGGAGCAAGGCAGAAGCCACGTATAGAGCTTACAGATTGCAGAAAGGGGAATAGGACCAAGAAGCATATCATAACAGAACAACACCTTTTTATACCCCCCCACATTCAGGGTATGACACCGTTGGTGATGTCACAACGTCCGGGGAGGTATGACATCATCGGTGACCTCATAAAGTCACGTCTGCCATCACAGTCAGCCTAGACCGTCTGCCATCGCTGATGACCTCACAGGTGAACTCTGACATCATCATCGCTGATGTCACGGCGGTGTCATCATCATTACGTTGTTGGCTCTGGAGCTGCCGTGCTGACCTGACCCCGGTCATGGGAGGTGCGAGGCACGGGTGAAATGTTGAGCCGGGGTGCGGGCACCGGTGAAGTGGGTGGCGCCCTCCGGGGTGCTAACCCTGAGGCCGGGACGCACGCCTGCCTCTGGTCTTGGGAGGCGGGAGGCAAAGGTGGAACTGCCTGCTAGCCTGAGTCGTTTTTGAGATATAAGCTTTTACATATTACATGATAAAGCATGCGCGGTGTACACCAACATATGCAGGGTGAACACGGCTGTTTCTCAAGAGAGGTGAGGGCTAGAAGGCTGATCTTTTGGTATGTTTGTGGCACCCCCTGCTACTCTACGACCACCAAGTGTCAGCCTTCTAGCCCACACACAGCCCGCCCACATGCCACCAGGGCTACTTACTATCTAAATTGATCTCAGAAGGGTGGGGGGTGACGCCCCTTGGCCTCGCCCACTTCCATTTAAGGTTATCATTGTAGTTCAGGACCTCCGGCTGAACAGACGTGCAAAGAATTTAGTCATTCTATCCATCCGTTGCAATGCTATGGCAAATTAGCTGTTCCCCGGCCTTCTGAGCGACCCTGATTGGCTCTCATCTTGGCATGGCTTAACGGAATGAAGCGATATTCGCTACACCAGTTCAGGACCTCCGGCTGAACACACGTGCAAACATTTTAGTCATTCTATCCATCCGCTGCAATGTTATGGCAAATTAGCTGTTCCCCGGCCTTCTGAGCGACCCTGATTGGCTCGCATCTTGGCATGGCTTAACGGAATGAGGCGATATTCGCTACACTAGTTCAGGACCTCCGGCTGAACACACGTGCAAAAAATTTAGTCATTCTATCCATCCGCTGCAATGTTATGGCAAATTAGCTGTTCCCCGGCCTTCTGAGCGACCCTGATTGGCTCTCATCTTGGCATGGCTTAACGGAATGAGGCGATATTCGCTACACTAGTTCAAGACCTCCAGCTGAACACACGTGCAAAAAATTTAGTCATTCTTTCCATCCGCTGCAATGTTATGGCAAATTAGCTGTTCCCCAGCCTTCTGAGCGACCCTGATTGGCTCTCATCTTGGCATGGCTTAACGGAATGAGGCGATATTCGCTACACTAGTTCAGGACCTCCGGCTGAGCACACGTGCAAAAAATTTAGTCATTCTATCCATCCGCTGCAATGTTATTGCAAATTAGCTGTTCCCCGGCCTTCTGAGCGACCCTGATTGGCTCTCATCTTGGCATGGCTTAACGGAATGAGGCGATATTCTCTACACTAGTTCAGGACCTCCCCCTGAACACACATGCAAAAAATTTAGTCATTCTATCCATCCGTTGCAATGCTATGGCAAATTAGCTGTTCCCCGGCCTTCTGAGCGACCCTGATTGGCTCTCATCTTGGCATGGCTTAACGGAATGAGGCGATATTCGCTACACTAGTTCAGGACCTCCGGCTGAACACACGTGCAAAAAATTTAGTCATTCTTTCCATCCGCTGCAATGTTATGGCAAATTAGCTGTTCCCCAGCCTTCTGAGCGACCCTGATTGGCTCTCATCTTGGCATGGCTTAACGGAATGAGGCGATATTCGCTACACTAGTTCAGGACCTCCGGCTGAGCACACGTGCAAAAAATTTAGTCATTCTATCCATCCGCTGCAATGTTATTGCAAATTAGCTGTTCCCCGGCCTTCTGAGCGACCCTGATTGGCTCTCATCTTGGCATGGCTTAACGGAATGAGGCGATATTCGCTACACCAGTTCAGGACCTCCGGCTGAACACACGTGCAAAAATTTTAGTCATTCTATCCATCCGCTGCAATGTTATGGCAAATTAGCTGTTCCCCGGCCTTCTGAGCGACCCTGATTGGCTCTCATCTTGGCATGGCTTAACGGAATGAGGCGATATTCGCTACACTAGTTCAGGACCTCCGGCTGAACACACGTGCAAAAAATTTAGTCATACTCTCCATCCGCTGCAATGTTATGGCAAATTAGCTGTTCCCCGGCCTTCTGAGCGACCCTGATTGGCTCTCATCTTGGCATGGCTTAACGGAATGAAGCGATATTCGCTACACCAGTTCAGGACCTCCGGCTGAACACACGTGCAAAAAATGTAGTCATTCTATCCATCCGCTGCAATGTTATGGCAAATTAGCTGTTCCCCGGCCTTCTGAGCGACCCTGATTGGCTCTCATCTTGTCATGGCTTAACGGAATGAGGCGATATTCGCTACACTAGTTCAAGACCTCCAGCTGAACACACGTGCAAAAAATTTAGTCATACTCTCCATCCGCTGCAATGTTATGGCAAATTAGCTGTTCCCCAGCCTTCTGAGCGACCCTGATTGGCTCTCATCTTGGCATGGCTTAACGGAATGAGGCGATATTCTCTACACTAGTTCAGGACCTCCCCCTGAACACACGTGCAAAAAATGTAGTCATTCTATCCATCCGTTGCAATGCTATGGCAAATTAGCTGTTCCCCGGCCTTCTGAGCGACCCTGATTGGATCTCATCTTGGCATGGCTTAACGGAATGAGGCGATATTCGCTACACTAGTTCAGGACCTCCGGCTGAACACACGTGCAAAAAATTTAGTCATTCTTTCCATCCGCTGCAATGTTATGGCAAATTAGCTGTTCCCCAGCCTTCTGAGCGACCCTGATTGGCTCTCATCTTGTGCATCTAGTCTTGTAGCGAAGCTTGTGGGCTTGCCTCGTGAAGTGTGCTGGATCGAAGTTGAGGGCTCACGGGCAGTGGTCGATCAGAACCACAGAGATGTCGGTCCTCGGATGCGGTTGAAGGAATACCACTCGTGACCTGGCTGGTTGTAGGCAGTCGGTCACCAGGGCCTGGCTGGTTGTAAGACAGCCAGGGTTCAGCTCGGGTTCGGATTTGGTCGTGGTAAGGGTAGACATTATGAAGTAGAAAAGAAGTATATAAGAAGTAAGTATACCGGATACAGCGTCACAGAACACCTTGTATATATATGTTATGTCTGACATCGCCGATGACCTCACAGGTGAACTCTATGCTATGACATCATCGGTGACCCCGTAAAGTCCCGTCTGCCATCACAGTCAGCCTAGACCGCCTGACGTCGCCGATGACCTCACAGGTGACCTCTGACGTCATCATTGATGATGTCACGGCAGTGTCATCGTCATTACATCATTGGCGCGCCGGTTCGCGAGCATCGACTGCCCCAAGAACAGGCCTAACGGTGGGCCATTATGGACCCTTTTCTACAAGTCTATTGAGGGTAATCTTCAGCCACATCAATCACATGGTTTCCTCCCGGTGTGCAGGGACCATATTTTCCATTGGGTAATGTGGGACGTGCACACGGTGACCTTGGAACTTTGACCCCACATGCCTGTCACTCTACTGAGGGATGGTACGCTCATGTGTATATTACAAGTCTTTGGTGTCTAAACATGATTATGAAACAATAAACTCCCCAAGTCCTTCAGGAAAAAAAGTTCCTTTGATCAACCTCTGCCCTGGGGGCCTGACAGCCCTTATGCCGCTGAGTCCAATGTTAGCAAAACGTTCTCTGAACATGGTAGCACTCCAATCTTTTAATATGTTGTATATGGGTCCCATATGAGTAGATTTGTGTTGTTTGGTGCCAATCGCTTTTCTCGTTTCAAGATTGCGGGCGCTGGAACATACACAGTCGTGCCAAAATGAAATGGCCGCCATTCAACCAAAAATGGATGAAACGACTTGAAACTTGACATAACACCTCATTTCTATGGGTGAAGTAAACCGCAGGACAACACACTGCGGCCCCCACGGACCCCGCCCGCAGCAAAGCACCCCCGACGTTCACTTCACATCAAAGATGCCTTGCCACAAGCAGAAACCGCAGGAGCTACGACATGCCGCCCCCACGGCGGTATTCCTTGGTGAGAGTGTGGCCAGAGCACTCACACCGTTGGAAACCCTTCTACATCCTCAGCAGGTATCTCAGGGTCACCAGCGTTTCGCCCCCCCCCAGCCTGTACGCCTCGCCTGAGTGGGGCTGCGAAGATTAATCTTCGTCTGTAGAAGGGCTCCAACTGCGAGCTCTAGTCAGCCACACCCATCTTGCACCCCTTCTTCTTGTGCTCTGAGCAGGTTGAGCAAAGAGGTCCAGGGCACTGTGGTTTAACTCCTGACCCCGGTCCTCCGCCGACTAACAAGCAGTACTAATAAACCCAGAGATAACTCTCTGGATAGTATCAGGTGCTTTGCGTTGCTGTAGCTGCTCTTTGCACTTGGTCTTGTACTTGTAGCTAGCTTGCGCAGTGCCTCAGGGTGCCAGCCCTAACACTGTTGCGTGCCGTCTTTCCGAGCTGTCATCCGTTCTTTCACAGATGTCCGTGGGTCTTCCCCCACCGCCAATCTATACATATATTATGAATATATACTATAGTCAGATTTACATTCAAACATAAGTTGCTGCTATTTGGGCTACTTGGTGTTGGTGTGTGCTGTCTGGGCTACTTAATAATATATAATAATAATCATAAAAAAGGTATTCTGAACAAAGTAGCGCTCCGCCCTTTTAACCCACATTTTTTCTTCAAACGACACGAAACGTCAGCATCTGCATCGTTAGACTGTCCTACACAAAAGTATCAAACAGCTTTTCGATTGGTCAAAAATTGAGCCCACAGTGCATCAAAATGCACTGCCTAAACAGCATCTTAATTAACCTAATTACCTAGGGTAATTAGGTTGTATTTGTGATGTCATCAGTCACTCGAGCAATTGTGATGCCATCAGTGATGTCACTCGAGCAATTGTGATGTCATAAATCCTTCCTGGCTCACCCTATATAAGTGGAAGCAGTGTGTCCATCCTGGCTCACCCTATATAAGTGGAAGCAATGTGTGTTTTTACATGCAAGCATCCAGTCCCATAAAACACCACTATTATGTTTAGGTAGAGGCTAAATAATCACACCATGTTGCTTGTTTCATGCTCTTTACTTCCCTGCCGTAAACCCACGCTTTTACAACAATGCCGTACATCGGGTGCAGTAACTCTTAAAGGCACAGTAACATGTACCTAAGTTAACAAGGCCAACCAGGCCGTAACATAACGTTATCAGACAACATTTTCTCCCCCCACCCCCCTTTTAAAGAACATAACATTCAGTCCACAACCCCCTGTGTCCCTTATCACCCAGTCACATAGTCTCCATGCCAGGCGGGCGGGACCCTCACTCTGAGGGCGCGCAGGCTGGGGAACAGCCTCTGGCTGTGGCGGTAGGTTACCCCCCACCCGATTTGCTCCTGGTCTGGGCTGCCAGCCGAGCGCCGTCGCTGCAGACAGGGGTGGTGCAGGTGCTGTTGGAGCTGCGACTCTGTGCAGGCGGTTTGCGTGCCAGCGGCTCCCGTTGTCCAGTCTGTACGTGGCCGGACCCAGCTGCTGAGTCACCTGGAGGGGTTCAGACCAGAATGACTTCAGCTTGTTCTGGCGGTGGGGATGTTTAATCCTGACCCAGTCCCCTGCAGACAGTGTGGGGGTCTGTACTCTGCGAGAGGCATCAAACCTCCTTTTCATCTGGGCCTGTGAACCTTGGACCCGGGCTCTGACTTTCTGGAGCCCTGGCCTCTCTTGTGCAGGAGCTGGCTCAGCTCTCAAACAGTCCAGTGGTTGCTTTAGCTCGCGCCCGATCATGAGCAGTGCAGGTGACACCCCCGTGGTGGAGTGCTTGGATGCCCGGATGGTCAGGAGAGTTTGGTTGAGTGCGGCACTGAAGGTTTTCCCTTCCTCCAGGCAGGCTCGGATTCCATTTTTGAGGGTTTTATTTAGTCTTTCCACCCCCCCATTACACTCCGGGTGATACACTGCTGTCCTGATGTGTCTGATGGACCGCAGTGCCAGGAACTCTGATAACTCTGCTGATGCAAATTGGGGCCCATTGTCCGTTGTGATGACACTGGGTAGGCCCCATCGCCCAAACAGGTTGGTGAGGCGGTCGATGACTGTGTGTGTGGTGATGGAGCTCAGTTCGACAGCCTCCGGCCACTTCAAATGCAGGTCATGCACCACCAGCAGGTAGCGCGCATGTGCGGGCGCCCCATGGAGCTCCCCACAGAGGTCAACCTGGATATGTTCCCATGGTGCAGATGGCCAAGGGATTGGAGTGAGGGGTGCTGTAGCCGGCTGGCCTGTCTTCCCGCTCAGAAGGCAGCAGGCGCAGTTACGCACCAGCTCCTCTATGTCAGAGTCTATATGGGGCCACCACACTGTATCTCTGCAACGTTGCTTCACCTTGACCACCCCCAGATGCCCCTCGTGCGCCATGTGCAGTATTCCGGCCCTCAGAGTCTCCGGTACAATGGTGCGGTGGCCGTGAGCGAGGCACACAGCCCCCCAGCAGGAGAGCTCATCACGGACCCGGTGGTAGGGAAGCAGATTGTCGTCCACCGTGGCAGGCCAGCCATCTTGGACATAAGCCCGGAGGGTTTTGAGAGTCTCGTCTTCAGCTGAGGCCTGCTGCAGCTCTGCCAGGGTGACTACCGTGCTGAGGGGCCCATGCAGAATGTTGACCCAGTCTTCGTCGTCCTCCAAATCGGGTGTCACCCCACCCGTCTCCTTCGTCACGGAGACCGCTCTGGATAGGAGGTCAGCCGCTGTATTAGCACGCCCCGGCACAAACTTAAGGCTGAAGTTGTACTGATTCAGCCTATCAGCCCACCTCAGCAGTCTGATGGGCCTGTGCCCCGAGCCCCGGGTTGCCAGCAGTGCCGTCAGCGCCTGATGGTCCGTGCGGATGGTGAAGGTACAGGGCGTTCCACCCCCTCCTGGACCTGGGAGAGCACCGCACCAAGCGCCACCCCAGAAGCATCACAGGTGACCAAGGTGGGCGCGCTCAGACTGAAATGCGTCAATGTGGGTGGGGACGTAAGCTGCTGCTTGATGGCATGCACGGCCTCATGGCAGGCAGGGGTCCACTCCCACACAGCATCCTTTCTGAGCAGCTGGCGCAGGGGGGCAGTTGAGTCAGAGTAGTGTGGTATGAACCGCAGATAGTAGGTGGCCATCCCCAGGAAAGAGGAGAGATGGGATGGCGACTGCGGGTCTGGCAGGGACAGAATGGCTTCAGTGTGGGACATGATCGGGGCAATACCGTCCTTGGAGAGCCTGAAGCCGAGGAACTCGACCTCCGCAACTCCAAACACGCACTTTTCAGCATTAAGTGTGACCCCCTGCTGTTCAAAACGTTGAAAAACCTGCTCCAGGCGAGCATCGTGCAGCGCGGTGGAGGGTGCGTGTACCACTACGTCGTCCAGGTAGATGGAGACCCCCTGGATTCCGGCCAGGATGAGTGACATCTTCTGAAAGCAACTTGGGGCCGATGACAGTCCAAACGCCATGCGTTTATATCTGAAAACCCCCACGTGCGTGACAAACGCTGTGAGGCTCATGCTGGCAGGTGCCAGGCGAGTCTGCAGGTAGCCGTGACGTAAATCCATCTTACTGAAGACAATGGAGCCGTGGAAATGACTAGTAAGCTCCTCTGCCGTGGGTAGAGGGTACTTATCCGGGATGATGGCTTTGTTTACATCCGTCAGGTCGACACAGAGGCGCAGCCCGCCCCCCCGTTTCTTGGCTATCACCAAGTTGGACACCCACGGTGATGCGTTGATTGGTTCAATGACATCCCCCTCCACCAGGCAGCGTAGCTCCGCCTCCACTGCATCACGGAGGGCGAGGGGAATGCACAGCAGAGGCTGGATAACGGGGCGGACAGACAGGTCAACAGTAGGCCGGTGAACAAATCCAGACATGCAGCCCAGCCCTTTAAACAGATGTGGGAAACGGTCGGGCCAGGAAATGGCGACCTGCAGGACATGCAGGCCCCTCGCATCAGTCATAGTAAAGCCCAGGGCGAGGAACAGATCAAGACCCATGATGTTGGCTCCCCTCTGTGTGATGTAGAACTTGGTGTCAGGGGCAAATTGTTGGTCATATCTGACAGGAAGGTGGGCCACACCCAAAGTGGAGATGGGGGAGTGGCCATAACCCGACAGAGCGTTACCTGCTGCTTCCAAAGGCACGTGTTTGAAGAGTCAATCATACGTGCATTTGTTCAGTATTGACACTTTTGCCCCCGTGTCCACCAGGAGCGGTACGCTTGCTCCACCCACACGACATGTGCAATGCTTGAGTGAGGTCTGTGGGCTCTGTATTGTGTTGATTGGAACAACAGCTGTATCTGAGTGGGCAGGAGGGGAGCGACAGCAGCGTGCAAAATGATTCATCATGTTGCAGTTACGACAGCGCTTGCCCACAGCAGGGCATGACTGATCTCTGGTTGCATGTCTAGAGGAGCCACAGTTATTACAGCACTTGGGCCCGCCCTCTCTAAGGCCTCTGTCCACTCTCTGTACATCCCAACTGTCACTCACCACGTCTGCAGCAGCGGTCCCTGCCGTCTCCTGAGCCACAGTCTGAACTGACGGGGCGAATGACGTCACAGGCTCGTGCACAGCGCGGCCCAACTTGCGCACCTCCGATAGAGCCGTTTCCAACTGCTTCCCAATCACTAACGCATCCGCCAGTGTCATGGAGTCTGGCTCCAGTAACAGCCTCTCTCTCAGCTGGTTACAGGACGTTTTCTCTATCAGTTGGTCCACTATAAGTCCATTCTCTAAAACCCCAAAGTCACAAAGCCTAGCCAGCTCGCGCAAGGCAGACACAAAGTGCGCGACCATCTCACCCGGCTTCTGAGCCCTCTGACGAAACTCAAAGCGGTGCATGCGTCGGCTCCTTCCCGTGCTGAAGTGAGACTTTAGGGCCGCGGTAGCTGTAGCATACGAGCCATCCGTTAACGTGAGTGTGGCGAAGATCCGCTGTCCCTCCTGGCCGAGGCAGTGGCGGAGGAGCGCGCACTTCCTATCCTCTTCCAAATCGAGTGCCCCAAAGCCAGCAAATAATCCTCAAACGACCTCTGCCATCGATCCCAGGGAACAGCTGGGTCACTGGGGACGGGTAAAAAAGGTGGCGGCGGCGGCAAAATCAAGTCAGCCATCCTCGCTAAATAGGCTAAATAATCACACCATGTTGCTTGTTTCATGCTCTTTACTTCCCTGCCGTAAACCCACGCTTTTACAACAATGCCGTACATCGGGTGCAGTAACTCTTAAAGGCACAGTAACATGTACCTAAGTTAACAAGGCCAACCAGGCCGTAACATAACGTTATCAGACATAACAACCACCACCAAGCATCCAGTCAGCAATGGGTCGTGCCCGGCCACAACCCATTGCTGCGCAGCAGCTATAATTTTAATTATATTTTATTGGGGATACTGTAATCCTTTAAGGGACCACTCTCATTTGTTTTGAAACCATGCAGTAGCTATAGTAAAGATAAATTAAAATGTGCAATGTGTATACAGTGTTCCTGGCCATGGCATAAGGGGTTATCATACCAGTTTTTTATAAAGCAGGCTCTGGTAATGTTATACCTTCAAGGATTTTAGTAACCACATACTACTACTGATGTTGTAGAGGTTTTAAAGGCAGCCGTGGGGGACCAGTTCCCACCATCAGCTGTCTCTCTCAAGGGCCTGGCTCAGGTCTTGAAGCTTGCGTTGACACGGGTGTGTCTGCCAGGACACGGTCTAATAATCTCTGAGTACTTCTAATTATCCCGTCCTGTTCCGGACTGCTATTGGCTTCGTCTCCTGAATCACTCTGCATGGGGCGTGGTGTTCGTGGCATAGTTAAGAAGAGCTCATTCTACTTGATGTCATACATCGTCGGCAGGGGCATCACATCTGTCATGATGTCACAGGGCAGCATTGTGATGTCATGGATGGACTCAGGGATGTCATGTGATGGACTCAGAAGGCCCAGAATGTGCCCTGGGAGCTGGCCGGCCCCTGGTGTTGATGCGAAGTCTCCGAAACAACTGACATAATTATTGTTATTGTTATTATTATTGTTATTATTATTGTTATGATTGCTATTATTGTGATTACTATTATTATTATTATTAGTATTATTATTATTATTAGTATAATAATAATAATAATAATAATAATAATAATAATAAAGTCTGACATTTAGTCATTTCTGGTCATATCAAAATCAAGACTGAGCAATTACAACATTTTGATCAAACACAAATATAAGTAAAATGAATAACAAAAAAGAAGTCAGAGGTCTAATCATAAATCAAAATCTGATTGATTGTCTGTACTACCAACAGGAAAGACAGATCCTCAAGAACAGATTGGAGAGCAATCGAATCAAGCTGGAGTTAAAATAAATATTGCAGTTGAATTCAGGGAATGTGGGGTATAGGGATATATTTTTTTTTAGAGGAAACTGGACGAAATAGAAGAATATAGTCAGGATAGTGTTTTAGAAGTCCGTTCTGATCCACACTCCATTTCAGAAGGTGGCGGTAATGCACCATAAGTTGTTTGCCAACCGCCATAAAACACTACTAGAAGAAGAAGAAGCTGGCCTGAGTTTGAAGTTCCTGCGCGGGTTAAAGCATGAAGATGTTCACTTTTTGGCTCTCATCGGATGGTCTCATGGGATTAGCAGTATATTCAACTAAAGTAAGCAGGAAAGGTAAGTCCACTACTAGTAACAAATGAGGTTAGACCAGCCAAATCTGTGTTTTTAAGTCGCGCAAAGTGACGCTAATGGCGTTAGCATTAACGTTAGCATTGAGCTAACGCTAATGTTATGGGCTACGATTGCAACTCCCCAGCAAGCTGTTGTTACTCTTAGCCTACATTACTAACGTGATTATAGGTACAGGACACACTGGGCTGATGTACCACAGCCTGCCAGTTAACTTTCAGACCATGTCCGGCTAATTTGAATGAGTTTAGACTTATTTTAGTTTAAAGTGTGTTGTTACTAGTTAGCTTGCTAGCTAGGAGTTCTCTTCACAATGCATGGCTTGCAGAAATGGAAATTCTGGGCCAAACTCAATTTATTTGGTGCAGGGTAATTGATAGCACAACTTAGTTGTGTCTTCTGATTTACTTCTCAACATGTGCTCATTAGCTCAGTGTCTATCAAAGTGTTTGTATGCAAAATGAGAATGTAGTGGGTAGCTTCAGCAGCACACATTGCTGTGTATTAATGTGTAAATGTATTCTTGTTAAGTTAGCTAAGAAAGCAGTATGATGAAACAGTATGAGATTTTGGTTGATTAAATTGATTGAGGACAAGGATGTTTGTACTCTATAGACCAGGAAATAACTGGGAGCCTGTAAGATGTTTCCCACCTGCTGCTGCAGTGTCCTCCCTGAAATCCATCCACAGCTTTCCCCCACCTGGATTTCATCTGTCTCCCTCTGCCTCTATGCTTCAGGTAAAATCTATTAGACTTCTGAGTACAAACTTGCTTGAATGATTCATAATTCACTGTATGAGAGAGTGACTGAGACGCTTTTATAGAAATGTCAGAGAAACCTGTATGTAAGTCATGCCTTTGCATATCTTTGCCAACAGCTACAGTGTGTCTAGCCACATATGTTCCGCTGTTCTCTGTTCCTCTGTGATCCACTCTGAACTCGCGTCACACAGCATAGCATAAGGAAATTGGGGAGTCAAGTGTTCAAAACTCTCTGCTACCAGTCTCCGACGTCCAATCACAGATCCAAAGATATAATAATATGCCTATGGAAGCCAGTAGTTTAGGCGGCGGTTTTAATGATATTCCTGCATGAAACAACCTTTAAAAAGCAGTCTTTCCACAGCCTGTGCTGAATTTACAGCAGGGTGTTTGATCTCACTATCATGGTGCATGCGTCTGAGCAAACATACAACATTGCAGTCACACGGATACGGCAGCACATTGATCAAATCATCAAATCAAGTGTTGAACTTGAATGATTTGTGTCTTGTAAGGACATACAGGCTAGGCACCACAAATATGGTGCATGACAGAAATAAAACTGATCTATCTAGTATCTATCCAGTGCACCTGGGAAGTAAAACTTCATGAAATATTATTATATCTTTGGATCCGCGATTGGACGTCGGAGACGGGTAGGAGAGCGTTTTGAACACTCTACTTCCCCAATTTCCTTATGCTACGCTGTGTGATGCTAGTTGAGAGTGGACCACAGAGGAACGGAGAACAGTCAGGCTGGGGACCTTCAACCTGCCTCTCGTCTCAACATGATGGAGCCCAGCAGATACAGGTAGAGCTGTTGTGTGGTGTGTTTCATTTCATGTTCACATGGATGACCAACAGAAGTTTGATGACCACTATTGACAAAGGCGCATTATCTCACAACACTACTATAGACGGTTTTCACAGAATGGCCAGTCCTCCACTTTAATGATTTTTTTAATGCAACAGGAAGTGAGCTGGGGTTCAATTTAGAATGTTTTTGTTGTCAAGTTAAAACCATTTATAATAAGGCATTATGACTGCATACAACCACACATAACATTACACTGCGTCATTGTATGGTAACACACTTGTCTGCTATCTTGTCTCTTGTGTCTGCTTCCAGGGCCAACCAAGTGATGCATCTGCCTCCCCCTCTGTCCAGCCAATGGACACGTCCACTGCCATCCACTCCAACTCCTCACACCTCTTCTGCCCAGTCTGAGGACAACAGCCCATGCTGGACCCAAGTAAGAAAACATCTGCATCTCACACTGGATATGCAGTACAAGCAACTTAAAAAAAAAATCTACTCCAAATTACAGGATTATTATTAACTTGTTGGATTAAATGTGGATGCAGGGGAATGTGATTGGCTCATTGTTGTTATACAATCTCTTTACTTCCACGGTGATAGACAGCTTGAAGTCTGGCATTGTAAGCGTGTATCTAACTTCTGTATCATGATGTACTTACTGCCGGGCACATTATAGAGAGCCAAAGTGAACGTCACTTCCTGCCTTTCTCTCGGTACGAGCATCTGGAAAAATATGAATGGGGGTGAATGGTGAGAGACAATACTTTTTTGATCCCGTTTGAATTCTGCCACGGGGTACACATGTACATTTGTCAATTTAAAAGATAACTTTGCAAGTCAAGAAAGTCGCAGTTTGTTCTGAAACTGAAACGTAAGGTTTAGTTTTGTCAATCAACTACATCTCTCGTGTCTCACAATACGTGAGACACGAGAGATGTCTCACGAGAGATGTCCAACCCAACCAAATTATGAAAATATCGCGGGTGCGGGCGGGGCAGGCTCAGAACGTGACAAAGCAACATTATTAAATAATTTAGAGCAATGAAACACGCAGAGTAATTAACCTTAAAGACGTTAACTCTCTCTCGCATGTAGGTACACACAATCAGACAGACTCCTGCTGCACTCTCTATAGCCTACATGGAGTAAAGAAACGCTTCAATGAGGTAGCCTATGTGCTCTCAAAACAAACACTTTGGAAGGATTATTCGCTGTAATTATTATTTGAAGTGTCCATATAATGCCACCGCAGATTTTCTGTTGTGGACTCGACTGTGATCTATTTGTCAACTTTACTGCAACGTGAGTAGGCTGTGAACAATTGAGTGCGCATGAGGTAATTAAAAGAAATCAGACAGCGAGTCTGGCCGTATCTGCAAGCCGTGTGCGCTCCTGCTGCACTACTACGTTTAGCCTACTACTGCAACAATTGAGAGCGCATGAGGTAATTAAAAGAAATGGGGAAGAATAAGAACTGTTTCTGTAGCCTGCCTAGTGCCTACCTCTATACCTGCTACCTCCATTTGAAACACTGCGCGGTCACGCCATCCGCACTTTGGGGAAGCGTAGTCGGTCGTGCTATCTGAAGACCATGGATTAATTGAAGAAAGACCGACATGAAAGCAGCAGTGCAACTCATCCAGAGCAGGCCTAGGCTACAACTGTTGTCGCGCAGGGCAGCATGTGAGTGTCTGTGTGTGTGTGTGTGTCTGTGTGAGAGAGAGAGAGGGGGGAGAGAGACAGAGTTATTAGCTGCTTTGCACACCTTGGAAGCTCTGCTGTGCTCCTCCTGCGTCCGGAGACATATTACATTAAATTGGCCGTTGCGGGCTGCTGGGTTGGGCTGGGTTCGGAATTTTCAGATATTTTAACGGGGCGGGCGGGGCGGGCTGGCTCCGATGACGGGTTGGGTTGGGGCGGGCCTTAAAAAAACCTGACCCGCGCATCACTAGAAAGTAGACATCATTATTGTAGTAAGCTAAATTATTCCATTTTCGATTTGGGTCTTTTGAGAGGGGGGTGGGTCGTTCTCGCGTGGGATCCTTACGTCACCTGACAACTTGGTTTTCACTTTGAAAAACATGTCAAAGAAGCTGTCTGAGAGAGCCAAGTCATTAAAAAAATCGATCCTAACCCCTAAACTAAAAAGATTATTGCTCCTAAGGGACCCTAAAGCTGCGTTCACACCGACCTATTAAAGTTTTTCGCTGGCATCGAAAATACGCTCTCCGCCCGGGATGAAATATCCCAGCTCGAGCTAAATTACGCTGGCATCAGTCGCTCCCTGTTCAACGCTGATTGGCTGCCGTGTGAGAGTGTGTCAAATATCACACTGGCTTGGAACAAACCGCTGGTTATTGTGTGGCAACAAACCGCATTGACAGCTGACATGAAGGCTACGTTCACACAGCCAGCCTTAGTGCTTGAATCTAATCTTTTCCCACCTAAGTGACTCAGGTCAGTCTTTTTTATGACTGTGTGAACAGTACAAGTCACATTGAAAGTTACTTTTTTAAAGACGACCTGGGCTACTTTCAAATGTGGAAAAACATCAGATTTGAATCTGATGTTTTGGAATGTGACTCCGGTGTGAACAGACATCTTGCCCATATCTGACTTAATGCTTCAATGTGACTTTTACGTCATTCCAGAGCGACATTCGTCACTATTCTGCACTGGCGGGAGGAGGGAGGACCAGATTGTGATTACAAACATGGAGGACAGCTGCGAGGGAGGTAATCAGTGGAGGAACAGTGAGGTTTTAGACCTCATAAGTATTAGCAAGAAGTAGCAGCTATTGCTCCACAGAAAGCCATTATTAAAAAAAAATCTAAAGGCTCTCTTTCTCCTCTTCCTCGCTATCATCTGCACCTATATGACGGCACGGTGGCTCAGTGGTTAACACTGTTGCCTCACAGCAAGAAGGTCCCGGGTTCGAACCCCGGTCCGTCCCAGGTCCTTTCTGTGTGGAGTTTGCATGTTCTCCCCGTGTCCGTGTGGGTTTTCTCCGGGTGCTCCGGTTTCCTCCCACCATCAAAGAAAGACATGTATGTTAGGGTTAATACTCCTGGCTGTCAGTGCCCCTGACCAAGGTACTGGCAAAATAACTGGAGTTGGTCCCCGGGCGCTGCACAGTGGCTGCCCACTGCTCCTAGTTCTAGGAAGGTTCCTAGTAGAGGATGGGTCAAATGCAGAGGATGGATTTCCCCAAGGGGATAAATAAAGGATAACTTAACTTAACTTAACTATATTCCCTGTCTTCCACTGCACAATAACTTGTAAATTGAACCGTAAACAACAGATGAAACAACATCGTCAGCTACCGCCATGTTTACTGCTGTCTTCTTCTGGGTTTATGTAGAACAGCAGTGTGCTGCACATGCGGGTCACTTCAGGTCCGCGACCTGTTCACACTGGAGTCTGATATGGGCCACTTTTAAAAAGTCTGTGTGAACAGCCACACAAAAAATCAGATGTGAGCAACAAGTCAGATTCAAGCACTAATGTTTGCTGTGTGAACATAGCCGAAATGAAGTCTGTACTAGCTCACGTTAGGAGCACGCTGATAGGCTTAGCTTGTAAACAACTACAGTGGCTCGTAGTGGACAAATATCATGACATTGCGTAACGTTATAGCCCCCAGATGTCCGTCAATTATTGTGCCTGTTGACGAGCGATTTAAACAGAGCGACAGAGTGATTCCATAGGGTTGAATCAAGCGACAGAGAGAAAAATAAATATCTCGGTGTGAACACAGCTTTAGGAGCAAGAAATAAATGAGCACAGAATGATTAAAAAATAAGGAGGCTCTAGTTAGTCTCAAGAGATCAGAATGAGCAACAGATTTTTTTGCTATGGTTAGATGGATAACAGTGAAACTATGATCAATATACGGTAGTATTTTTTCTATGTTCTCCAATTGTGTTAACTATTAACTACTACTAACTTAACTACTTTATTCAGAATTGACATCACAACATACGTTTACTTGCATTTCACTTATGGTTATCCGCTTGTGTAAAGTAAAGTAAAGGTAAAGTCCCACTGATTGTCACACACCTGAGTGTGCGAAATTTGTTCTCCGCATTTGACCCATCCCCTGGGGGAGCGGTGAGCGGCAGCAGCACCGCGCTCGGGAATCATATGGTGATCTAACCCCCCAATTCCAACGCTTTGATGCTGAGTGCCAAGCAGGCAGGCAAATGGGTCCCATTTTTATAGTCTTTGGTATGACTCGGCCGGGGATCGAACTCACAACCTCCCAGTCTCAGGGCGGACACTCAAACCACAAGGCCACTGAGCTGGTGTAAGCACACAAATTGAAATATATCATGAAACGACAATGGTTTAAGCAAGTGTACTCAAACTTTTGACTGAGTAATGGCTAACTTAAGTTCTGGCCAAGGGACAACAGTTGGAAATTAGCCATCTGGCTAACACTGTCACATTGACAGTGATGTTATGTGCACTGTAGTGCGAAAGCATGTGAACTAAGCACAAGGCCAAAACACATGCTGTGTGGCACTAAAAATCATTTTCCAAGGTTGGCAGGTCTGCTGTAGCAAGAGTGAGCAAAATCTCAGAACACTGGCAATTGTACAGGAAAGAGGAAATGTCACAATTAAAAAAAAAAAAGATAGTGGAATATCCTCAACTGTTATGTACACAAGGCTGAATTAATTCAGTGATAAGCTCAGTGTCTTCTTGCCCCTAACTGTAACTTCTGTTCCAGCTACTAATGTTGGAGAAGACTTGCTGCACTCACTCTCCCGGGATGAAATCAACAATCTTTTTCCCGGTCCTGAAAACTTCCTGAGGCTGTATGGCACCTTGTGATGTGAGACAAAAGGGTCAGTGCAGGGAGCACGTCAGTGCAACACCAGCCCCCTGCAGGAAGCACCAGCACCCCAGTGCAACACCAAGATCACAGTGATAACATGTATGTGGTATTGCATTTAATATACTGTATGCATCTGTGAGTCTTTGGATGAAAACGTTAGGCCACGCAACAGCTTTAGTGTCTGTCCAGGGATCTTAGTATTCCATTCATTTGTAAGTGTTTGGAAACCTAATATTTCCCAATACTTTTTTCTTCTGATGTAACCTGCAGCCAGCACCCAAGTGCCATGCCGATCTGAAACCAGCAATGCCAGTCACCTGCAATGAGCACCGCAGAGCAACGCCAGGATAGCAGTGATGAAACATGTATGTATTTTTTAATACTCTGTATGCAATATTGCAACAATACATTAGCCCACAGTCCACATACCTTTTGTTTTTGGGTCATGGTTTCACTACGCATTTTATGCATAAGGAGAAAAAAATGCTTCCATTTCTAAAATGGAAGCATGGAAAATGGAAATGCTTATTAGCAAAAAATCTATTTCTGGTCTATAATATGAAAGTATAAAAAAACACTTGCAAATGTAAAAGTGCTTCTTAGTAGGGCTGAACGATTTGGGTAAAAAATCTAATTGCGATTTTTCTGACCGATATTGCGATTTCGATTTAATTTCGATTTTTTTTTAAATCAAGTTTCAGTGCAATATTAACTGTAATAAATGTAAAACACAATGGAGCATTTGCCTACCACATTCAAACATCACAATCAACAAACTGCTCTATATTATAATGCAAGGATGAGAACTTGGATAAGAATTCCTTCCAGCAACATTTATTTGCTTTTAAACAACAGCTGCAATTCTCTCTGTGTCTCAGTCTTTAACAATACAAACAAAACAAAAAGCACCAGCATCGCTGCAGCTCTTGAAGTAACTGCCCAAGGATCGCTTGGCCTTTTTTGCAGCCGATGGCCTGGCTCCTTCCTGTGCTGCACTTTGAGGCACAGCAGCAGCATCTGGGGGTGATGGCAGCCCTCTTCTCCTGCAAAACACAGACACAACTGTTAAGTTTCACATTAATGCAATTCACAGCACACACATTCATTCACACATCAAATACGGGGCACAGGGCAGGCTATATACACAAGCAGTGTTTCAGTGAAGCCCTATTTTGCAAGGAAAGCCAGGGGAGAGAGGGGGAGGATAAGGAGAGAGGAGTGGGAGAGGAGAGAATTAATGCAAGTTACCTTTAGTGCCACCTGCACTTGTTCCATCTCTCTCTTCACCCGGGCCTTGATTTGTGGGACATTCTCTGCACTTATGTAGCTTGTTCGCAACTTTTCTGAAAAACAAAATAATTAACCAAATTATTCTATAAGTACTACATGGCTGTATTGCATTTTTAAGATTGGAACTAATTATAGATGATGTAGGAGGGAGAGAAAGTAGGGAGGAGAGATGGGGAGGGAGAGAGCAGAACGCTGGGAGAGAGGACATTAGCTACTACAGAATCATTCCATTTCCCAGACTGACAATATATTGGCTATATAATATATTGGGGGAGGTGAAGAGGGGCATTTAGACATTACTGTAGGCTTACCAAGCTAACGTTACAATACAAGTAGCCTACTGCATTCAGGCAGAGTCAGACTGATAATGTTAAGTGAGAGGGGAAGAGGACATGTAACGTGAGCTAGCCAGTTAGGGCTAGCAAGCTAACTTTACTAGCTAAATGAGCTATCTCCTTAGGGAGAGAGCTAGCGTTAGTAAAGTTAACTTGCTACGTTGCTAGCCCTAGCTGCTAGGCTAAATAACGTACCGATGGCGAGGTGTAGTCTGTGGTGAAGCACTGGAGTCTGGTCCATCTGTTGATTTCCATAGCTTTTATGACGTTTGAAGCGTTGTCGGCACCGCGCTTGCTTAACACTGTCTAACTAACCGATGCTCTAAATCCAAAGTAGTTCCAGCCTTTCTTCGGTGCTAAATCATCCGGCGGCCGCTTCTTGTTCTTGTTCGGCTGAAGCTATTACACTTCCGAGTCTTGTTAGATAGCTGCCCTTCCATTGTAGAGAATCCAGTCAGTGGCGCACTATTAAAAATCCAGTCAGAGTGAATAATGTGTCAACTTTTGTAAAGTTCGCTAATCGGCTCGCTAGCTATATTCTGCAGACTGCTGCAGCCATGGGGCTGCAGCTAGGTTTCTCCTCCTCCATCCAGGCACGTTTGATGCTGGTGCTGCTGCGTAAACATACGTCCGTCTACTACGGCGTGCTGCTGCTGCGTAACGACGTCACGTAACGTGTACCTACATGCAGTCATGTCACATGTTAAATCGAAGCCTTTGCGATTAATCTAATTGCGTTGTTTCAAATCTCGGTTTCGATTTAAATTCGATTAATCGTTCAGCCCTACTTCTTAGCCATGACTACTTGTAGGATAACCTAGGTAATAACATTACGAGACATTGTACATTTTATTTTCGAAGCAAATAGATAGCCGGAGCTACTTTCCTGATAAAACAGGAAATGTCAGGAAAGTAGTCTCTTATGGGGTTGTGTTTCTGTGGCTTTCTCTTTAAAGCTGGAGTGAGTACATTTACAATTGCTGGAGTGAGTACATTTACAATTTGTTTATATAAACAAATGTCCATTACGTTCAAGGCATTGCCAAACAAGTTCCCACAATGCTGTATTTCTCAATATACCAGAGTTTTCAATCCGACACAGTCGTGCCCGACAGGTAGAATACTCAGGTATACTGAGAAATGCACAGAGAGAGTTATGTGGTGCAGATAGGCTTAATCAGCATTGTGTGAAGTCGTTTTGCAATAGCTGAATATGTGCATAACATAAACATTCGTTTATGTTATGCACTCCAGCTTTAAGCAGCGAGGCCCAGTTCCATGTCTTTACGGTGAGACTTGTGCAGTATATTGGATACTGCATGCCTACATTATGTTTTGTACTTTGTCATTTTCACAATGACATAAGGAGAAGTGTTCACACTGTGATTTTTGTTTTAAGAGTCGCTTTATTGAAACTTGGTTTCAGTATCTGGTCAGCAAAAAAATTATACAAAATCTTTTTCTCCGATTTGATGTATAATGATTGTTTTAACTGTGATGGTTTTTCTAATTGGTAGTTTTCTAATCTTTTACATTGACTTTTGTCATCTAGGTTTCAGAAGACCCAAACGGTTTCCTGCGCCAACAACCTCTATCATCTCCAGTTGTGGTCATCAGTGAGGAAAACTGCATGATCGCCATGGGAGCATGCCAGTGGCGACCTTCGAAAGAGATCGGTTGAAAGAGGGACTTGTCTACCCGATGGCATATTATTATGTCCTACACCTCACTTACTCCAAGTGTGACTCAACAGTGCTCTCAGTACTGCAAGCTGAGATCCACCATGATGCCATCCGTGATGGACATTCAACCCCTTCCTACAAAAAGCCTATGGCGAATGGAAGGCCTTCATGAGTGAGGTGAGTGTGAGAGAGTGAGGGACAGGCAAATGGAAGGCCTTCATGAGTGTTCTTTTTTTGGAGGAAAAATATATATTGGTCTGCCATCACTGTAGAAATGTCTTAAAACCTTGTCAATTGTTGTCTGAGCTTCAGTTCTGTATTGTAACAGTCATGTTCTGCCATTTCACATTCAAGACCTTTTAAATGTGTTATTTTTTCGATGTGAATATATATGTTCTCAATCATGATGTTCATTTACGCTGAGTTAAAAATAATTTGCGTGCTTTTAAAAGAAATAATTTTATGTTACATGCATGTGACATTGTGTCCATGTGGGGGTGTGCGAAGAGTGCTCCAAGTGGTGCTCTGCTTTAACTCCCTGTCGTGGGCGTCCCCCCCCCCTCCTCTCTTTCACTCATTCAGAGCTTCAACACAACAAACATGGCTGCTGTGAGCACATACGGTCTTGTCTTGGACATGGACAGAGCGAAATATGGGATTATTTTGCTTACGTTACATTGCTGACAGTGACAGGGACTGACACTACATAGCCCGTCAGTAAACAATGTTTAAAAGTGCGGAGGCGAACTGGCGAAGGGAGCTGACCAAACGCCGACAAACATCCCGACTTAAAAGAGCAACAGGTTAGCGAATGTGATCGATAACCTAATTACATTCCCTCAAATAAGTTTTTTATTTTGTGACGAGCAAACATTTTTCACCGTCAGTTTGACGAGGAAATGTGCTCAGTACGAGCGACCCTCTGCCAAGTAACATTATTGAGTCATGACGCTGTTTATTTAACACATTGAATGCCAGCCATGTTTTCATTCCTGTAGGTAAGTTGTGCCAGGGGTGTTTTTGACGATTCTGGCTCATTTTAGAAGAGCCGAGGATTCTTTTCTGTTAAGAATTCATGAACACCAATCATCTAAAAATAACTAATAGAATGTGTGCTTTCTCTGTCTAAAAGAGTTAGTTTGCAGAGTTAGTAGTTATGTAGATATTAGCCGTTGAGTACAGCATGGTTTCAGCGTCTGGAAATTTATTCAGAGATAAATGGCTTTTTGTGAAACAGTCACTTTAACCATTCATTTTTGGCATCAGTAAGACCGTCAGACATTCTAAACAATAGTTTTGAACAGTAATTTCCTCCATAACAACAGGAAACACCCCTCTCATTCAAACTCCTCCCTCCGTGTGTCTTCTCCTCCTTCCTCCTGGCTCTAACAGCGGGCGTGTCAGAAGCGCGTTGCTGCTGCCTGCCTGCCTGTCTGCCTGTCGGGCAAGACGAGTCTGAAATGGATTACTGTAAAATCGCGTCGCAATTTCCTTGAATGGCTTGCTCCCGCGGTGTGTGTGTGTGTGTGTGTGTGTGTGTGTGTGTGTGTGTGTGTGTTCGCGCGTTGCTGCGCGACTCTGGGGGGAAGGGATCTCTGTCCGTTCTGTGTGTGTGTGTCCGGGCTTCTGACTGTAAAATCGCCAAGCCATTTCCGCGGGAGGCGGCTGCTTTTGTGGCTTTTGGGTCCCGTGGCTGTGACTTCTCTCGGTCTCTGTCGCCACTTAGTGGTCGGTAAAATAGATTACACACATGCTCTTGCTCCAAATAGTTATCTCGAAGATGTAAAAGGGGTTGATTGATGTCCCACCGTCAAAAAAAAAAAATGTTTATGTAAGACGAGTTAGTCCGTCCTTGGCACTTAAGCGCTGGATTATGTAAGACGAGTTAGGTCGTCTATGGCACTTAATGAGTTAATAGGGTGATCTGGTTGTAAAAATAAAACATTTACATCAGAAAGACATTGAAAGCAGTGATTGATAAATGAAATCCAATGTTTTTCTACAAATTGCATCATTGGGAGGTTGATTCTGGCACTCAATATTAAGGGTGGGCAATATATCGATTTTATATCAATATTGTGATATGAGACTATACATGGCAAGGCTGTCCAAACCCTTTTGAATGGGGGCCAGATTTGATAATGTGAAAATACCTGGGGGCCAGCTACTTTCTGTTGTATCTGAATTCTGTTGAATTGATACAGTACATAGAAGTTATGGCAAACTTAGTCTCGACGCCAGACCCATGAGAGTTCTTACGCTGATACACTAGGTTACTGCATGCTGCAGAGCTCTCTCTGGGTCTGGGACACTTTCCCTCAGAGGGCTGGTTATGGGAGGGAACCGTTCACTTGGCCAGTCATATGCCAGTGATGGCTTCAGTCCTCTCCAATCAGTAACGACTTTGCGATCAGACAACACGGGAGGCGCAGCCCATTTGCTCTCTCATCGGTGCTACGACCTGTCACTCATTCAATTTCAACCCGCCTTCAAAACCAGCAGTGGCTGTTAACTGGCACAGACTCACTTATGTAGTATACGGAGCGCAGCGATTCAACGTAATATTTGAGTCTGGGGAGAGACTATGGCAAACTAAGACAGATGGAATTGAATGCTTATGGGAGAGGAGAGTGACTGCTGTGAGGAAGATGTTGAAGATGATGATGGCTAAGACACATCCTTGTTTTACTCCTACTTTGACGTAGAAGGGTCAGACTGTTGTCCACTTATTTGAACGTGGGCTTGCATGCCGTCATGAAATAGCTTTAGAATGGAGAGGAATTTGGGTGGGACTCCAAATCGACTGAGTAGGTCCCAGAGTAGCTTTTGATTTACTGTGTCGAATGCCTTCGAGAGATCATTGAAAGCCATATACAGGTCTTGCTTATGTTCTCTGCACTTCTCCTGGATCCAGGCAGTGGTGGCCGATACAAATTGGCACTGACCTCAAACTATCCAATCAGACAAAAGTTGACATTTTCTCGGAAACGGAAGGTCAGATCGAGATGCCTATAAAGGACTATAATATATTTTCTCACCCCAAATCCATCCATGAGTCTCTACGAGTTACAGTTGCAGAGATACGTCCGCCCTGCATGCAGGACTACAGGAGAGACATAGAGGACAGCGAAGTTGGGGGTTTAAGTCACTGATCAAACACTCGATTTCAGTGATTGCTGTCAGAATATAGAGCCATTTAACACTTATTTTAACACAAAAACATTGCTGAATGTACCTTTAATGTGATAATCTAATTTCTTACGTTCTGAAAATAAATCCTGTTTTCTAAAATTCTGTATTCAATGTTGATTTTTTTCTTTTTGTGATACGAAAGTTTTGACATCAACCAGATTTAAATTTCTACCCATGTCTAGCCAACATTGGAGGCTGATGCCTAGCCAACGTTGGAGGCTGATGTCTAGCCAACGTTGGGTTTTGATGTCAACCCCAACCAAAATTCTGTGTCTATATAACGTTGGAGGCTGATGCCTAGCCAACGTTGGAGGTTGATGTCTACTCAACATGGGGTTTTGACGTCAACCCCAACCAAAATTCTATGTCTATCCAATGTTTGAGGCTGTCTATCCAACGTTGGAGGCTGATGTCTAGCCAACGTTGGAGGCTGATGTCAGCCCAAAGTTGGGTTTTGACATCAACCCAATTTTCATTCTCAACCAAACTTCTACATCTATCCAACGTTGGAGGCTGATGTTTATACAACGTTGGGGGCTGATGTCTGCCCAACGTTGGGATTTGATGTCAACCCGATTTTAATTTCCAACCAAAATTCTACATCTATCCAATGTTGGATGCTGATGTCTAACCAACGTCAGAGGCTGATGTCTATCCAACGTTGGAGGCTGATGTCTTGCAAACGTTAGGTTTTGACGTCAACCAGATTTTCATTCTCAACCAAAATTCTACATCTATCCAACGTTGGAGGCTGATGTCTATACAACGTTGGGGGCTGATGTCAGCCCAACGTTGGGATTTGATGTCAACCCGATTTTCATTTCCAACCAAAATTCTACATATATCCAACGTTGGATGCTGATGTGTAACCAACGTCAGAGGCTGATGTCTATCCAACGTTGGAGGCTGATGTCTTGCCAACGTTGGGTTTTGACGTCAACCAGATTTTCATTCTCAACCAAAATTCTACATCTATCCAACGTTGGAGGCTGACGTCTATACAACGTTGGGGGCTGATGTCTGCCCAACGTTGGGATTTGATGTCAACCCGATTTTCATTTCCAACCAAAATTCTACATATATCCAACGTTGGATGCTGATGTCTAACCAACGTCAGAGGCTGATGTCTATCCAACGTTGGAGGCTGATGTCTTGCCAACGTTGGGTTTTGACGTCAACCAGATTTTCATTCTAAACCAAAATCCTACATCTATCCAACGTTGGAGACTGACGTCTATACAACGTTGGGGGCTGATGTCTGCCCAACGTTGGGATTTGATGTCAACCCGATTTTCATTCCCAACCAAAATTCCACATCTATCCAATGTTGGATGCTGATGTCTAACCAACGTCAGAGGCTGATGTCTATCTAACGTTGGACGCTGATGTCTTGCCAACGTTGTGTTTTGACGTCAACCCGATTTTCATTCTCAACCAAAATCCAACGTCAGTTCAACGTTGGAGTCCAACGTCGATATGACGTTAAACTGACGTCCCGTGCCAGCTGGGATGTTTCATGGCATCGATCCTCGAGCCGGCCACAATAAGAGCGTCGTCGAGGTAAAGGAAGATGCGAACCCCTCTCGCGCGGAGGGGGGCCAAGGCCGTCTCCACGCAAGCCGTGAAGGTTCGCGGGCTCAAAGACATGCCGAAAGGCAAGACACAGAACTCGTAAGCCTTCCCCAGGAAGGAGAACCTCAGGTATTTCCTGTGTCTCTTGACCACGTGGACATGGAAGAACGCATCTTTCAGGTCCACGGAAGTAAAGAAATCCCCCTGTCTCAACGCGTTGAAGAGGTGGGGAAAAGAGAGCATTCGGAACGGGAGCTTCCTCAGCGTCTTGTTGAGGCGCCGGAGGTCCAGAATTGGACGCATGGAGCCGTCCTTTTTGGGCACGACGAAGTACCTGTGGTAGAAGCCCGAGCGCACCTCTGCCTTGGGGACCGAGCGGATCGCCCCCTTGGCGAGGAGCGAAATGACCTCCTTGTGGAGTATGTCCATGGACTCCCCTTCCACGGCCGTATCGTGGGTCCCGTCGAACCTGGGTGGGGCCCTGGCAAATTGCAGGGCGTAACCCTTCCGAAGGGTGCGCCGCAGCCACGGGGATGGGGAACACAGACGCTCCCAGGCCTCGAGCCTGTCGGGCAACGATGGTCTGAGTATATTGTTGGGCACCGGGGGACCCGGTGCTTTGGTTGGGGAAGAAAAAGGGGGGGGGCGGGACCAAAGAGGCTAAGCCCCCCTGCCGGTTTCTTACGCGGGCTCCGCCTACTGACGTGCCCTGTGAGCGTGTTGAACCGGCGAAACCCCCCAGCCGTGCAGCTTTCGCCGGCTGGGGGGAGTAAGGAGGCAAGACTCTCTTTTGACCGCCGGATGCGGACTCGTCCGCTCGTGCGGTCCCCAGGAGAGCTCCCGACCAACGATGGGCCCATGGCACCATCGATGGTGGGCTTGTCCCGGGGGCCTCCTGACGGCGGATAAGCGATTCTGGGAGAGCTCCCGACCGAACTCGGGCGCTGGGCACCGAGGACGGTGGGCTTGTCCCTAAAGCTACAAGCCGAAGGCTGGCCCTGAAGCCAAGCCCCGGTGAGCTGGGTTGGGTAGGCCCCTGCTGAGTCCCAGACCGAAGTTGAGCGCTGAGCTCCAACCACGGTGGGCTCATAGCCCCCCCCACTTCCCCAGGGAGGTGACTAAGTACGGGACTGGTTACCCGCTCCCCGCGCACCCCCTCGTTTTGGGGGGCGGGGGCCGCGTACCCTGGCCTGCCGTGGGACCCATGATGGGCCCACCGCGGCTGGGTGGGGCGCATCCATTGGGGGCGCCCTAGCCGGTGAGACTCGTACCCGCTGGCGCGGGGCGGCCCGCTTGGGCATTAGGGTGCTGACCGCCGCCGAGTCCCTCTGACTCCAACCGCTGGGCCCAGTTTTCCACGGAAGGGCCGAACAGGCCCTCCGGGGAGATCTGAGCCCCCAGCAACCTCTTCTTATCCTGCTCAAGGAGCTGGGTAAGGTTCAGCCACAGGTGGCGGTGGGTGAGAACGGAGAAGGCCATGACCTTCCCACTGTTCTGCGCCAGGCAGTCTACCATACGCATGGCGTAATCTGTGGCCATCCTGAGCTCTGTAAACAGCTCGGGGGCAGGGTCACCTTGCATCTCCCGCAGGAGCACCGCCTGGTAGCCCTGTAAAATGGCCAGGTTATTGGTCATGGCGGCGGACTGCCCCGCCGCCAAGTACGCCTTTTCGGCCAACTTGGCTGTAAGTTGGCACGCCTTAGAGGGCAAAGCGGGCTTCGCGGGGTTAGGGGCCAGGTGTCTGGCCACCATATCCTCGAGGGGAGGCATCGCGGTTAACGCGAGTTTATCCGCCCCCTCTAAGGCCGACCACGGAGCCATGCCCGCGCAGAACGGCTTGGTCTCCTGAGGCCTTTCCCATCCTGACTGCACCGCACGAACCAGTGATGCCGAGCTTCGCCGCAGCCCTAAACATTACCCCCAAAAACTGCTTCTGATAGGGCTCGTTGAGGCTAGCCTCCGAACGGGTCCCCACCAGAGAGGTGACCGTGGTAGCGCGGTCCCATTCCTCCCCGCCAGACAGCTCCCCTTGGGGGGCATCCTAGGGGGGAATAATGGGGTCGTAGGGGAAGAGCCCCCCCTGTTGTAACACAGGGTCGATGGGCTCGTCCCCCCAGTTTAAAACCTGCTGCTCGGGTAGGACCGGGAAGCCCTGCTCGTCAGGTAGCTCCTCTTCCTCCGAGCGGTCAGACCCACCGCACGCGCCTCCCTCGGGAGGTGCATGGCTAAGCCGCGGGCCCACCTGGACAAAGAGCATCGCTCTTTCCCGTAAAACGGCCAGGGTAAAGCCTTCGCAGGCCCGGCAGAAATCTGGCCTAAGCAGAGCGTCGCTAGCATGGTTATGCCCAAGGCAAAACACACACT